>NC_056737.1:1618101133-1618318633 GCF_019279795.1 Protopterus annectens
AATCATGCTATCCAGCCCCCCCTAACACATGCTGAGGAGCTCCTCGCCAGCCTCGGGGCACCTGCCCACCTGCAAACACAAGATCCTGCAGACAGCATTGTGGAGGTGGGTGCTACCCACACAATGGATGAGGAGCATGCAGGTAAGGCAGCAGGGCACATCAGTAGACCACTGTTGCATATCCATCTGCATCTGTAGAGTTTAATCATGCATATGTGAGATTAAATATATATAGTCTGTTGCTGCATTGTAGTAATAAACAGATGTGCATAATCTGTAGTGTTGTGTTTTGTACTGTTGATGTACTGTAATTCTGCTCCCACCCTGTACCAATGCCACAGGTGTGAGTACTGACATCACATCTCTCACACAACTATGTAGGTCCCTCTGGTATACCTCTGGGGCAGCAGCCTGTAGCTGGTGAGTATGGTGTTTGTTCAGGTTTGCCAATACACCGGCCATGTTATGGCCATGGTATTTTCCATGCACACATTTAATACACCTACCCATAATGCATGCTGTACATGTTCACTTATTGTTGCTGTTAACTGCACTGCATTACAGTGGTCACCATGGTGGCATATCTGAAGGGTATGTAAGAGTCCTGCAATATAATTAACCTGTCATTGCAAGATGTGTGCACAGAGATGAACATAATGGTGGGTCAAATGGCCTACAGTAGAAACATGTCTGAAACATCACCCTTATACAGTGCTACAACAGTGTATATACCACTATTACAATGGCAGCTGTTACAGATCTACACAACAGCATATCACAATATCGCATTCCACAACCCTTACAACCTGTAATGTGGTCCTAACATGAGCAATGAATGTGTAATATGGAATCCTATGTTAGGACAACAAATATGGGGAATACATACCTTAACAAACACTGGAAGCATATGTGTGCATACACTCCAAATAACATATTGTGGAAGCAGCTTTTGAGGTACTGACAGCATGCACTTTTCATGAGTATGAACCTTCCAGCAAGTACAGGTCCTCAATGTCAAACCAAGAAATGGTCTGCTGTCCAAGACATTTGCCCATTAAATGTGCCCACTTACCTGCAACAGAGGCAGCCATGGCTTGCACACCCCTTACAAGCCATGGAATGGACCCCATACCCAACAGGTAGCATGCAGGAGTTGGACATGTAGCCTTACCTCACCATTGCATATACCATGGCAAACAGTGCAGACAGTCATGTATGTGGCGAGGATGTATGGGACAAGATTATTGTAGAAAATAAACAGATGTCCATCCAAGACAGATGATACATGTTGCAAACTGGTCATGCAGGCTGCCTAGTAACATGCCGCAACACTGAGGGAGTTGCAGGAATGTCTAGCAAGTACTGGCTGTGCAGTACCTGTGTCAACAATCGCCTGGATTCTGCATAAGTGAGGGCCATAGGTTAGGGAAATCAGATGGGACAGCTGTTCCACAGGAAACATCAGCCATGGCTCTCTACAGGTAGCGTATGCATAACATCAAAAGTCCCCCAAAGGCATGTGTTGCAATGTGTACTGGTGTACCAAGACCAAGTTGGAAACCTACAGACGGTATCAATTAAGATACATGTGCTGCACAACCAATACCTCACCCCACCTCAGGCCCGCCATACCCATCTGTATCTTGCTGGTGCCAGTGTACACCTGTATGTTTGCCATTCATTAGCAAGGACTAGGCCAGTACGCATGGTGTTCAGAATTTGGGACAGTGCAAAATGACACACATGTGTAGCCCATAGCTGTCAAGCATCTGCAAAAAGGCTGAGGATGGGGGGGAGGTCATCCTGAAACACAACAGTGAACTGAAGCAGAGATCCAAAGCTCCCTAAGAATGGCTGTATCTGCACACAGTCAAGGTCATGAATTGTGGCAGGCATAACCCTGACTCCACAGCAATAGTGACGGTACTGTGTGATCTCCAAGGGCTGTGCACATGAGTTGACCTTGCAATCATGCAGAGTTGGGGGACATTTGTAGGGCAGAGTGACCAAATACTGGCAAATGCAGATGGCCCATGCTAGAATACCCCTTCCAGGAATAGGGACTGCTGTAGTAGATGTAACAGTTGGTGCAACAAACTATCATGATAAGGGTGTGCATACATATGCACCCACAAATTGTATGCATCTCAGTCAGCATCTGAACAACTAGCACATTTGTTTGATACTGCATTTGATTGCCCAGGTCATATGTCACATATCAGATTCGTATAATGTTAACATATGCAGTAATGTGGCCCCATGGCATATCAGGGAAGAGGGTGCCATGTCAATAAGGGTGTGTACACTCCCCATAGCCACAGTAAGGTTTGAAGGTTGTCAGTGTAATTGTATTTTATTGGCCATACATGCACCGCTGATGATGAGATCTGTAAATCAGACAACAGGCATTCACAAATGACATCTGTCCACATATCATCCCAAGTATGTGTCAGACAAACACATAGGGGCTGTGAGCAGCAGAGCAAAAATAACTGATACACATATACACATTCAGTAATGGTGTGTATACCTGTGAGGTATGGTGCACAGTACATGCCAGGGAGCTGAACAGGTGCACAGCAATACTATGTACATGGGTGCAGTGTGTTCCAGGGGGAGTGGCATCACCTACTAACACAACCCATGCATCACAGAGATGTATAATGTTGGTGACAGGGAGACAGGGATTGACTATAGCTGCACTGTATGCTGTTGAGTGCCATGTGTCATGCATATTGACAGATGGGTAATGAGAGGTCTATGTGTAATATCTTTCTGCAGCCTCACCTGTAAGTGTGTGTGTGTGTGTGTGTGTGTGTGTGTGTGTGTGTGTGTGTGTGTGTGTGTGTGTGTGTGTGTGTGTGTGTGTGTGTGTGTGTGTGTGTGTGTGTGTGTGTGTGTGTGTGTGTGTGTGTGTGTGTGAACTGTTATACAGTGACGTACAGGTCTTAAAGTCCATTTCTTGTTTTCCTTTCACAGGTGATGAGGTGGGTCATGGTCTCTACTGCAGGCAAACTGATGTTAGTGCCCATACAGACACTGACAATGAGGATAGGTGTGTTGAGGGACAGGCGGGGTTGTCAGGGGCTGAAGCTGCGCCATCATTTGACATCCCACTGTTATCCACCCCATCCCCACACACAGTCACATTGCCTATACATACCCCATCACCAGTGGCCATAGATGAGGGACAGTTGGTGGGTGGTGGCAGGGGACAGAACAGTGTGGTATCTATGTCACATGTGTCTGGATACAGCAGCCATAGCCAGATGTCCAGCGGGTTAATACAAAGGCAGATGTACAGGGGTGCTCATAGGAGGGCTGCTGGTCATCATGTCCCTGACAGAGGTGCCACATCTGGTGTCACCAGATTCATGTTTCAGGCTATCACGGAGATGCAGGCACATATGGAACGATATAGCAGACAGGGTCTGAGGCTGCAGAGGCCTACTCATTCAGTTGTCATTGACAAAATCCGTGATCTTGCAGGTGCCCACCGTTATTTTGCAGAGGTCGTGGATAGATGGTTAGGTGAGATGGTAGGAATCCTTGACTGTGGAATGCCTGTGCTTGAGCATATGGTGGGAGTAGTGCAACAGCCACGTGGATGTAGGCCAGCAACACCAACAGCTGGAGGTCGACGTGGACGTGTCAGAAGTCAGAGCCGCTCCAGTAGTGGCAGTACCAGCCACAGCACTGCAGGGGGGCACTGTCCACACCACAACACAGCAGGCCACATGCACGTGGTCCTGGCTGTTCCCAAGAGGGACCTGGATCCAGCAGACATATTTTATCATCAGGGGAGAGTACCATATTGTGGCTTGTATCTCATGGTGCCCCTGGAACCCCTGGCAGGCACAGTTCTCGTGCCCGTGGCCAGAGATGGTGAACTCCACACCCTGCCAGGTATGGTCTGCAGCTGTCCAACAAACCCCTGTATAGGGCAGCCACATGGCAGAACTATGTGCATGCATACACACACATAACCAACACAGCTAGGGCAACCCCATACCTACACATACCACATCACAACAGCCCAATTAATAATTAAACCCCCTCACACACACACATGATGTCAAATGTATGGTTCAGCCTAGGTCTCTGGCAAACCAACAACACACCATGTGCATATGATGATACCTGTGCTACATCACTGTCATCCATAACATCGATGCAGGAACAGGCTAATATGGTTCTGATGCACAGGGTGACTGTACTATAGTGTATGTACCAGTGTAATACTGTGTAACATGTTGTCTTGTCAGCACTAAGGTTTAATGTTTACATGTCAGGAAGTGTGGCTGTCCAGCCCTGATGCATTATAACTATTATTAACACTGAGTGATTGTGGTCTCCATAATGTATTCTGTTTGTGTTGTAGATGTTCATGTGTCAGCAGGATGCTGGTCTGCTGTTGTTTCCTACAAGGGGTATGGCACTGTGGTGACACCTTGACTGTGCCATATTCTGGGTACAGCTGAACACATGTCACAGGTCTGTATAAAAGTTACTGCATGTGCCACATGGCTGATAGGTCTGTGGTGTATACAGGTGAGTGTATGGTGGCTGATGTCAGCAGCCCCTCTACAGTGGACAATGGTAACTGTAGTGGGTGGTACACACCACATGTTTGTGTATAACACACACAGAGGCTTTGGTGTTGATGCAATACACAGAGAATACTGTACACATGGATGTATTTACTTGTGCAAGGAACCCATTTTAGCCTATGAATTTCCACCAAGACAGAATAGGCACAACAACACATTGGGAAATAAGCACTCTACTAGTTTAATGTCATTGACTATGGTACTGGCAGGGTATATGTCCCCTTCCCCAATGTAGTGCAATCCTCAACTCGGTAAACATAGGTGTGCTGGTGTGGGTGGCACAGCCCTACCCTTTGGAGGGTGTGAGGTGCTTTAGGACCCCAGATACTGTAATTGACAACTACTTAACCAGTTAACATGAACTGTACAGTATTACAGCCAGCTAAGCTGGGGGATACACTCAACAATAACTGCAGTGATGGTGGTTGTGTCCACAAGATCCACACCCAGCTATATATACCAACCCCAGTATTGCTGTACACCTATACAGTGGGGAAGAAGGCATTTACACATCTACTACTAGTTGTGATGGAATTAATTTCCACAGGATGATACCTGTGAAATGTTAGCATTTGCTAGGCAGTTCTCGGACAGATGACCTCCTGGGGCATGTATATTCTGCAAACTGAAGTAGATCTCTTCACATACACACGCACTCTTACTTGGTAACACTGGGACTAGAATCCCTACCTAGGTATGTAGTGCTACTGATGTGTACGACCTTAATTGCACACACCACACAGCTTTTAGGATGAGTTGTGTTCCAGGTTACATGTTAAGTGAAGAACATCACCAGGCCCTGTACAGTATGGTAATGGGGGATGTACTGGTTGTTTATGAACAATACATAGTGTGACATACTGTCATGTACACATTGACAAACACATAACAGTCATACACACATCTGAGAGACCTGGTCTTATCAGTGCTAACTACCTTGTCAGTGTATCCATTCTGTTACAAATAAGTTGCACACAGCACATGCATCACTGGGCTGGATACTGTTATCAGTTACCTGTATGGTTGATGGCGAAAGTGATCCTCATACAGTGGAACATGGGACATGTACTGGGGGTACCATGGTGTACAGACAGTATATCCAGCACCCACACCCCACAGTGGATACTGTACGCACTGAAACCCAAGATAATACTCTGACATACCCACCATCACACATTGACCAGGGCTGTAATACAGCCCCTTGTCTATCTCAAGAGTGCTACTACAGGGATATGCATCTAATGCACATGCCACAGGGATAGTAGGGTGATGCATTGTCATGGCTCTCCTATGGTCAGCAACATCCCTCTCCTTAATACTGTGTGGCAATGTGTATTGTATTAGGAGAATGTAGCCTCAGAATGCTGTATCCTACAAATATACACACTTGCACACATACACACACTTGCCAGAACTCAGAGGGTATCTCATGCCTATCAACCCATTTGTACAACAGTGTTGTGCTGGGACTGCAAGCTCCAGGTAGCCCATAGGGTGAAGAGTGTAACAAGGTAAATGTAATGTCCAGTACAGCAGCAGCCACATCTAACTATGGCAATGGGGGCTGTGGTGGGTGAGAAGGGTCTCAGGGTATTATCAACTACAAGTCTACAAACACATAGTCACTGTTATTCTCAGTAATGCACATGTACACATTTGTCAGTACTGGAGTCCATCAGTGCAGGTGTTCATAGGATTGTACCAGGATATTGTCCATGGAAAGATGGGAAGTGTAGGGGATGTGTGTACAGTGGTATCATGCCACCTGCCATTTGCCAGCAGGCCATCTATCAACAGATACCACAGGGGTGATCCTCATTGTGAGAGTTACATGCAACATCCAATCATCTGGTTGCCTCTTGCAGAGAGCCAATGAGGTGCTCCAGTTGACATGTATGCAACATGTATTACATAACATGGTCAATGTCTGTCTTGGAGACCTGTACCCAAACATGTTCTGTTGACTGTGGTAGTGCAGCTGAGGTATCCATGCACTCAGGTCACTCCACAACAAGTACAAATATGACTCTGTCATTGTCCATGTTAGTGTGAACTACCTGAGACATACCTCCCTGGACTACATGAAAAGATACATGGAAGAGCTCTCCGATCTTGTAGCCCAGGCAGGTATGACCCTAGCCTTGAGTAGCATCCTGTCATCGCCCAGAATGATACCGCCAATTGGCTAAGCTCCTGGTATCATTCTAAGGGGATCCAGTATCTGTCTGCCTGGGATGACAAGGTCAACAGACCACAATGCTTTGCCAGAGATGGCCTGCACCTGTCGCTCCTGGGATTCCGGATACTAGCTAAGGGTCTTGCCTCCCCTATAGTGCCTTTTTTAGGCAAGGTTCAAATGACAAATTCACCACCGTAACAGGAACAGGCAAGCAAAAACTGAGGGTAATGTTACTCAATGCTAGAAGTCTAAAATCTCAAAATGCACTCACTCGAGGCACTCCTTAAAATGGAAAACATCGATATCTGTGCAGTGACTAAGACCTGGTTCAAGGCTCTAGAGAGCACCCCTGCATTACCAGGCTATAACTCATACCACACTTTTCAGCCATCTAACCTGGACCAGAATACCAAAGGCGGAGGTGTGTCCATATTCATTAAGGATATCCACACCTCCAGGCTAGATGTGCAGCATAATACATCTGAGGTTATCCAAGTAAAACTAACTCTGAGCAAAACTACGATCCAATTGTAGCTTGCCACCATGCCCTAGGATTCCCACTCCTCTTTTCTTGATATACTGGAAAATATTAGGGTTCAACCAAACACCCTAATAATGGGCGATTTCTACTACCCCCACCATTAACTAGGAAAACTACTCGTACCAAGTCCTTCACTCAATGCTTTCTGGAATTCATAAATTCCAATGCCCTCGATCAACTTATCTACACCCTCACCAGGGGCAACAATATCCTAGACCTAGTCATAACCAACATGAGTGACTGGTGTTCCACACCTGAAGTCAACTCCTTGTTCATCAGATCCAAACATAAGCTAATCACCCTAGATATCCACATCCCGCCCCCACCCACCATTAAGGAAACCACAGTAAAAAATTTCTCCAAAGCCAACTTCATGATTCTTAAGACAGAAGTGGTGAACTTCATGACACCCATGCAGATGGACAATACAGTTATGACTGCTGAATCCTACACAAATGCACTCTATAAGCACTTACATGAGTGCATGGATCGTGCTATTCCAAACAGAACCAAGATGATATCATTCAAAAAAAGGAAGCCAATCTGGTGGTCCCCTGCCATAAACAAACTCTACAACAGAAGGAAGAAACTGTTGCAAAAGAGAGTAAACTCCCATGAGTGGAGGAGCTCCATGGTCAGCCTCAGTATGAAGTTGAGATCCCTTATAACATCCTCCAAAGCTAGCTACAAAAAACAAAATTGCCACTGGTTCTAAAATCAACCACAAAGCATTCTATAGCTGTGACAAGAATCTCAATGGCAACACCCAGATCTGCTCTGAGTTACAGCACAACGGCATGAAAATTACAGAACCAACTGATATTGCCAACATCCTGGCAGAAATGTTCAGTACTAACTTTACCCTCCTCTCACCCCCTAAAGGGCCCACATCTATGCAGGAAGAATGCAGAGTCCCTGTAATCACATCTATGCAGGTAAAAGCTGCACTATCTAAAACCAGAAACACAGCATCCATGGGACCGGACAACATCCCAGACTGTGTTTTACACAAACTTCAGAACGAACTGGCTCCCCATCTAAGCACCAAGTTCAATCATAGTCTCATGTCAGGCTTTGTGCCAGCTGAATGGTGCACAGCAACAGTTATCCAACTCCACAAAGGGGAACCACCACTGATCCACTGATCCTGGGAACTATCACCCTATTAGCCTGATGAGCCTGGTCTGCAAGGCCATGGAACATATCATCATGGAACTCATAAACAAAGACATCAGTAACCTCCAAACTCTAGACTCCACCCAGTTCGGGTTTGTGAAAGGCAGATCATACATTCTGAACCTGATTGACTTCTTTGAGGCAATCACCAAAGCCATAGACAAGGGTAAGATGGTTCACACAGCTTATCTTGACCTTTCCAAGGCTTTTGATACAATCCCCATTCTGGAATTATAGCTAAACTCACTAAACTAGGTATAAATCCCTATGTCACAAGATGGGTTGCCAACTGGCTCACTGACAGAACCCACACAGTAAAAGTTGCAAACTCCAAATCTGACCTCAAACCAGTGACAAGTGGAGTAACACAGGGTTCAGTCCTGGGACCTCTCCTGTTTAGTATCTACTTCTCTGAAGTACAGGCTAACACTGAAGGCCTCTGGCTAATGAAGTTTGCAGATGACTGCAAACTAGGAGCCATAGATGAGTCCCCAAATGATGTGGACATCCTACAGAAGGGCCTCACTGAGACAGATGCCTGGTGTCAGAGGCATGGCCTCAAGCTTAATGCCAAAAAGTGCATTGTCATCCCCATTGGTAAAAAATCTGTACCCATGAGCTATCACATAAATGGCAATCTACTTAACACTGAATGTGTGATAAGAGACCTTGGGACCCAGGTGGACAGTAGTCTCTCCTTTGATAATCACATCACCACAGTAGTCAGGAAATCCTTCTATGTAGCACACCTCATCACAAAAGGGTTCTCATCCAGGAAAAAAGAGGTCATTGTTCCCCTCTACTCGGCACTCATTAGACCCATTATAGAATACAATGCACCTTTTGGAATGTACCGCACAAGACATCTGCAGCAGCTGGAAAGGCCAAAGAAGTACCTCACAAAGAGGATTACTGGCCTCAAACAGATGCCCTACACTGGCTATCTCAAAAAACTCCAGCTTTACTCTGTAGCATATCGCCTACTCTGAGGAGATCTCTGCTTAACATATAAAGCTATGTTAAACCCAGAGCTGTTGGACATGCTACACCTAAAGAAATCCCAATCCTTCCAAGCTACATGCTCTAGGGACTGAAACCTTGTCACCACAATAAACATAACATGCTGGAGGGATAGATTCCTGTCCCAGAAACTTCCTATACTCTGGAACAAGCTGCCCATCTATGTCAAGAAAAATCTTGATGAGTGGATGGGAAATAGGAAATACACCCCGGGGATAACTTCTGTGGCTCTGCTCAACAAGGGCACAGAAAATTAACTTTCTTGGGTGGCAAAAGCCAGAGAACCTTGTTGGCTAGCCTTACTTAGGCCCTTGGGCCGATAGCCTAGTACCTACCTATGAACCTATGTGGTGTATACAGGGTGTGGATTCCTAGCTGTGGCATTCATAACACATCTGGGCAGACATGTCAGTGTCACTCAAGCATAGATTGCCTGTAAGCAGCCAAGATGGAGTCCTGACATCTGCACATCTGTACAAAGGACAGACAGACATCAGCTAGCCAACTGGTTATGCAGTAGGATGACTGTGTTGACAGATAGACATCCGACACTGATAGGTATGCCATTACTACATGACAGCAGCCCTCATTGACATGTCCTATACACACAGTAGTCTACAGTTAATATCCACATGTCAGATCAATATCCAGTAGGAAATACTTAATGACACACAGCTCACACACAAAGGACACAACAGTGAGGATTCAGAGTCCATTTTTGCATGCAGGGGTGTTTGGTTCCAGTACTACAATCTGCAATCTACTCTTACTTGTGAAAGCACTGTCAACAGTAGTAACATAATGATACACTACATGCCAGTGTGGCTGCATATAACATGGGATACTACCCATGTATGTAACACATTCAAATGGAAAAGAGTGTTGTACAAGCCATATACACTCAGGCGTCCCAGACAGTAGACTCACACCCCTTGCTGCTGAAATGCAGCACAAACAGATGGTATGTACATGGAATTAAATACACTTATTAAAAATGTCATTTCCCTGCTATTTTATCAGACTGGAATGTGATCAGCTCTTGTTCTGCCTAGCAACAGAATAAACAGCCCTTGCACCCAGGGCCCTGGACACTATAGTCAAAACACTTAACCACTAAGCCATCACAGCTGTGCAGACGTTTGATGTTTTTTCCATTATATCTGTCAGTACACATACTGAATAATAGTGAACAACTGTTATGACGTCTACAATGGTGTAGTACTTATAAGTGATAATAGTGTTGAATCAAGTATGTTGTTGCATCTACATATACACATATCAGATAAATACGGTGTGATACATCTGGGTAGGTATATGCAGCAGTCATATGTACACATAACAAGGATATGAATATATATATATATATATATATATATATATATATACACATATGTAGATATATATATATATACATATGTAGATATATGTATACATGTACATACATACACACACACACACACACACACACACACACACACACACACACATATATATATATATATATATATATATATATATATATATATATATATATATATATATACATTGACTATCGATATATATACATCAGCTGAAATCGAGAACATCGAGTTTACATAACATGTATTATCATGAGACATAAATAGGCATGTTTCCTTTTCAGTTTCGATATGTTGGAACTCGACGGTTTATATGATTTCAGCTTTCATGTAGTAGTCTCGTGTGTGTCGATATATATATATATATATATACCATATGAAGATATATACATATATACCTGTATATATGTAAACATACATATGTGTATATATGTATATGTATATATATATATATATATATATATATATATATATATATATATATATATATATATATATGTGTGTGTGTGTGTGTGTGTATATGTATATATATATATATATATATATATATATATATATATATATATATATATATAGATATATATATATATATATATATATATATATATATATATGGATATATGTATAACATATGTTCGTAACATGTAGTGGAGTCATACCCCAGCACCAGTAGTCACAACCTCTTAGTGTAAGGGGATGTCATGTAAGTATTGCTGGTATACATGTAGACTTTTGCTACTGTAACAGCGGTTGTCTTAACAGTAATGTGTGGGAAGTCACATCTGATATTGACATGTATGCCATCAGTTACTGACACACATCATAACATCATCATAGTACAGTGCCACACAAATCACAGTAATGGTCCTGTGGAATACAGCAGAGATATGAAGAATAAATGTGGACAGTCTGACACACTCTGGTCAGTCCAGAGGTATACACAGCACCCCTTAGTGCAAGATGTGTGGACCAAGCCTGACAAAGTGGATGTTTACAGCCATGTAAGTGGGGTATCACGTAAATACTGGAATAGATAAGCTCACACTGTTTATGCATTCACACACAACTGTCTGTCCTGACACATAATAACTGGAGGCGCAGAGGTCACAAGCCCACATACTACCCACTAGTTAGTGACATACATCTGTACAGCATCCCACTACTTTGTCAGAAATAGACAACAGTTATGGTGGCCCAGCAACAGTACATGTGACAAATATCTCGACATAGCATCACACTGGGTAATTACACTGAGCTGCTAGGCATGTCACAAAGCACTGTGCAAACTTTAGGCAGACTGCTATAACACTGGCCCCCATTTTGTATGAGGGAATACACATGTACTTGCAAATATAGTAGGCTCTACAGGCATGTAACAGCATGGATTAACAGACACCTGTGTGAAAGTGCATACCCACAACCAGTCTGAACACAGCCACAGTCACATATGGTAAGCGTACTAAATATTACAGTATATGGACTGTGTGAACAACACCATCCTCATATGTGCCACTCACACACCAACCCTACATATACTGGGCCAATACACAGTGTATTCCGATGCCTGACTGTGGTATGGGACATGTGTCAGTCTGGCCCTACAAACATGTACGCTGATAGGGTACCATACACTGCAGCAGCATGCAACATCACATAGCACAGGACCAAAAACAATGACATCTACCACAGTCTGTACACAGGCCAAGGTACATATTCACATTACACACTCTATCGACAATCACCATAAGTCACCATAAGTACACAGACCTCACTACTGTACACACTATAATAGAATATCCAGGTTTTGTCCTCAGATATAAGGCCTACAATACATAACATGTCTAGCAGTCTGGTATCTCAGTGACTTGTTATCAGGTATGATGTCAGTAAATAATGATGTACTGAACATATACACCTCTTATGGCATGACATATGTACAAAGGTTGACAGAGTTGTGGCTGGAGGCACTAACACAGGGCCAATATTGACATGCTGCTGTGATAAACCCATACATGTACTGGTGTAACAGGGTTTATTGTGACATATGTCTACTGAGGGATATGAAGTCAGTAACTCACATGGCTTTCACCATGTACTGACTGCAATCCTCAGAGTATGCTACTGCACTTCTACAGATAGGACATATGTGAGTAACACAGCACATGTAAGACTCCAAACACTGGCCAGTCTGCAGATAGCCCTACAGGTGGGAGTTTCCCCAAGCACATAACACTGTCATGACAGATATTAAATCATGTAGACCAGTCATATCCACACAAACCCTGTTAAACCAACATTACTTCACATGTAGAAGAGCAAGACTTACATTCTGTCCTCATGTCAGGAACATCCCCCTCCTGTTTGTTGGCTTGTCTCCACAGTGCATGTTGTAAGAGGTATATCCAACTATCCTCTGTGATGCTGTTTGTCAAACACTGACATGAAGTCCTGCTCACAGTGACTGAAAAGGGCCAACACTCACATGATATTCTTAGTTATAGGACTGTGTTTCCATGCAATTGGCTATGAGAATGATACCACAGCTGTTCCACATGCAATCAGCTAGTGGGGGACTGCAATTCAAGCACAGGCCATCAGCTGATCGTGAGCATTACTTACAAAACACAAGCTGCTGCCTAAGCAAAGCAGGTGTACTTTTCCACATCCACCAGAGAGGGAGTGAAAGAGACAGGCAGAGACAAAGTAAGAAAGGAAGGGGATAGGAGAGTAAGAGCTAAACATGTTTGTATCACCCATAATAGTAACCCAGATGAGCTTGACTATGTATTGCTATTACATTTTTATGTAGTTATTGCATGTGCCATGGACCTTACATGTTAGAGAGCTGTCCAAAGGTATCTTTGAAGGTGAGTGGCATCAACAACAGTGATAAAGGAGGGATAAGGTAAGTGTAGTACATGTGGCTGTCCACAAAAGCAGGTATCAAGGAAGACACAACCACTCTCTCTCAGGGACTCACACACATTATCACAGTTGACAGGGTCAGGATTAGAATTCCTAACTAACTAGTTTGCTACACTACAGTATTACGCAGGTATCACATGCACCACAGAGGTTATCAGGCTGATATATGGGCAAAGAGTATGTCAAGGTGACTGACCTCAGAAGACATGTTACAGTAGGGCAATGGGAGGTGTAGTGAGTGTGAATGGCTTCCAAATCATTAATCTCCACACACAGACACACACACAGGCACAGATTTGCCGGTACTGACATGCACGGGTTCATTGCTTCACAGGTATGTAGTTGTTGCCAGACAGCTGTACAAGGCTAGGCAAAGGGTATACCTTGGTATCAGGCCACATGACAATGGTCTGCAGTGTGGCTCAGGGGTGTAGTCCCTGGATTGGCCCACACAGGTGGGTATTGTATTCACCATCCACTCATCTGGGTTACTATTATGGGTGGCCAGTGCTGTGCAATGCTTGCCATGTATGTGTTCTATATTCCATAACATGGACAGTGTCTGAGTTGTGCACATGTCCCACATGCATGTTCTGTGACATGTGGAAGTGTACCTGGGGTGTCTGTGGCATGTTGTGTGGACAGATTGTTATCATCTGATTTGGCATTCCTGACCTCATGTGGTGAGAACTGGCTATGGAACTGAGGTTGTGCCTGCACCTACATTGACAGCAATGATACATGTATTGACTGGAGTTAGTGGCATCTGTACATACAGGGCATGTGTATAAGACATGGTATTTCCTTTGTGGGTTACATTTGCAGACTCTACAGTTGTTGCAGGTGTCCAGTGGGGAACATAGCAAAGGACCACTGTAAGCAATTATTTGCCTATTATAGGGATGGAACAGGGTGCCATGTCCTCTGTAGTCCACTGCAATCACACTGTGGTTACTATCTGTGGACAATATGCAGGGAACTACCAATATAGTGGTTGTTGCCTAGCCAAGTGTGTTTGTGTATGAGACATGGGTGGAGAGTGTTCTCCGGGTAATACAAGAGTTGTCTATATTGTTCACCAATCCATAATGTCACATGTAGGGGTGTGGATTGTCAACATCAGCCTCTCTGCTGTTTGACATCTGCTGTTGTTGTAAGGTGGACATTGTGACATACAGTAGGTCCTCAGTATAAGAAATTTTCAAAACCCACCCCACAATGAGTCCTGTTATTACACAATCACAGCTACTTCCACACAGGATACAGATGACAAACACACACACACACTTGACAGCACTGAGATTCAAACCCCTACCTAGCTATGTATTGCTTCTACAGTGTACAGCATTTATCACACATGCCACAGAGCTTATAGGGCTAGCCTTACTCCAAAGGTGTATTTCAAGGTGAATGACATCACAGGCTTGCCAAAGTAGGGCAATGGAAAGTGTAGTGACTGTGACTGGCTTCAAAAGCAAAGGTCTACAGTGACAGACATTTGCACATCATGTGGTATTGGCCAATTGGATGTGTGCTAGGTGGGACAGGCCTCATGATGGGAAGCTCTTTGTCACTGTCTGTCACTCTCTTCCCCACATCTATGTATGTGTATGTTTGACCTATTATAGTGTGTTGTCCTTGGATATATGTGTGTATTCCTATTCAATGTGTGTGCAAAGCATGACTGGTGTGCAATGTGGAGTGTGTGCACAGACATCTGTGACTGACAGATATGTATAGTCCACTGTTTTTGCCAGACATGGGCTTCATTTTAAGTGTGGGAGCATGCCCAGTATGACCTTCTGTATTGAATGTGTGAATCCATTCCAGGTAGGTTATACTCCAGTGCAGGCATTTGTATTCTACATCTACAGCTAGCAACCTTTTTCTGCAGGATATCTGTAGATAGGTTGATAATATGGGGTCACAATGGGCAAAGGATAGTGGGATACTGTAAGTAATTGTTTCTGTGCTGCTTCTGCTACATGGTTTTGGTGTTAGCAGAGATATTCAGACATATGTACTGTTTTACACTGTGATGTTTTATGTCATCAACTACTAACAGGTATATGTATTTGCTTGCAGTAATTTCCTGGGAAAAACAAGATGAATGAAGCTGTGTCCAGTATTCTGGTCTGCAGCCTACATATTCTTGCACAATCATGCCATTCTGGAGGATGAGCTGCAGACACTTGCTGATGGGTCTGTGTAAATGGTTCAGCACCTTGGTACTGTGGTGGTGGAGGATCCCATGCTTATATATCTATCGATGTGACAGAATGGCCATATCCTGCTGTGGCCATACCTCACAGCTGTACAGATTCACACAGGTTACCCAGAGGCAGGGCTCATATTTCTGGTCATTACCCCTTCACACTGTGGTTTATGAGCAGGTTTGTAGCCACCCATTCCTATGTTTGCAGGCAGGGATAGTATGTACACACATCTGAGTTTCAGACTTCACACACTCCATGGCGTCCATGCTTCTACCCCCTCCTCTGTTATTCTATCCTCTTCCAAACATTATGCAAATGATATCTGATAGGTATCCCTATAGTTATCACTTCATCCTAGCAGTATTTAGGGGTTGGTCCACAGTTCATGCAGTAGGACATGGTGGACATGCTACTGGGATTTGTCAACATGGCCTTGCATTTGTGTTCTGTGGACTGTGTTATGTCGTTATTTGGGAGTCCATGAGATAACATCCATTGGCAATACGGGTGAGACACAGGCCTTTGACAGAGGACTGTAGGGTATTTGGTAGTGATGCAGGCCATCTGTAGCAGTCCAGTGCATTATGTCACTTCTACAGTCCCAGGCTCCAAGCCACTGTATTCCCCTGGGCTGACAGGGTAGGTGTGCAAGGTGTTAATGGCAGTAGTTTCTGTCGTTACTAATCCATTGGTATGGATGCTGGCAGGGTGCTGCTTACAGCTAGAGACACACCTGCATGGGATACCTCTTCAGCATGCTGCATTATTTGGATATTCCCATACAGCGGTGGTGGTCATATTATACTCATTCCCAACAGCAGGGATTTGTCCTGTGAGGTACCTGTGGCTGATGTGGTGAGCTGAGTGCATGTGTGCTATGGAATTTACTTGCAGCTGACTCACAGATATACGTGGGGCATTCTACTTATGCTGGCTTGTGCAGAGACATCAGCAGTTTCTCAGTATTTCATACCTGTGCCTTTTGTGGTCTGCCAGTCTTTGGCCAGACTACATCAGTATTCCATACTACACAGCCAACTAATGTGCTGCTAACCTGAATGTACAAATCCAAAGGTGTGTCCATTTGACAGTAACATTTTATACTCTCTCTGTCTAGGGTACTTCCACCTGTGTACTGATTGTATGTCTGGGCCCACATTCATGCCATGTCTATATTTCAGATGGTGACATATATTACATCCGAACAATTAGTATGGATTACTGCTGATTTGTATCTTGCTGGGATGCATTCTGTTTGGCACTGCAGTTGCAAGAACTTGGCCCTGTCATCAACAGTACTGGCCATTGGTCACTGGGACACAACCCTCCATGCCTACATGCTGACCACTTTCACACAATATACAACACACAACAACCAAACACACAGAGCCCTGCATATTGTAAATGTGCAACAATCTATCCTGCTACTTTGGCCAGCTCAGGTAATCTGTGCTCCACTGTTATTATACCCACACGTACGTGTTACTACATTTCTACATAAGATTGTTGGGGGGCACACCTGACAACTGTAAACATTTGCTATGACAGTACTGGTATTTCAGGTACACTGTTGGCTTCCATTTCATTCTGTATTCTGACCTATCATGCAGACTAGAGGCATATCAGTGTACTACAGTTCTTAGGTTTTATTGACCTACATTTCAGTTTCAGACTTCTTACCCTTCATAACTAACATCTCACTGCCTGACCTGTTGTAGTCTGTCTGTGTAGGTCTGGAGGGGGGGGGGGGCTGTTCTCCATTACCATCACTCAGAAGCCTTAGCACAACCTTTCTTTGTGTTTGTCTACACCTGTCCTGCTGGCTGAGACAGTTGTTGGGTATGTGAGCCTCATTGACATGCATGTATGTGTCCTATGGACACACATTTGGCCCACCACATGTCCTGCAGTGGGTTTTATCACCTTGTCTCGTACTGCCTACTATGTTGACACCAGTATTTGTTATGGATTTTATGCTGCCAATATAGGTGTCTACTATCTGCTGCCATCCCATTCAGCCACCCAATTCCCTTCCATGCTCACATCCATACCATAGATACAAGTAGCAGAACATACTACTCTATTTAGCAATTGATAGTGACAGTGGCATACCTTGTGGCTGTGCCAGTATTGAGGATGGTGCTGGAGCGCTGACTATGTCGGATGCACATAGTACACTCACTATACATGGTTAACCACAGGTAGTGTCATGTTTGGCATCCCTTTTACTGTATGCACGAGTCAGAGAGAGAGGTGTCATTCCCTGGGTTCCTACCATATCAGTGTATGTGCTATGTGCTGCCTCTTTGCCGAGGCCTGGGCATACTGGGCACACCTCCTTCTGCCTATAGGGGCAGGCTCGGGTTGTTCTTCCTCTGAGTCACTCTGTGCCTGTGCTGGCCTTGGCAATGGTGAGGGGCTGTGTGGCCCTGCCCCATGCTGTTCCTGCTGCAGCTGTTTCCACAGGATTATATTGTGTAGCATGGCACATACAATAACAGTTTGGGTACATGTAGCTAGTGAGTACTGCAAGGCTCCACCGGTTATGTCCAGGCACTGGAACTGTGACTTTAGTATCCCAAACACACACTCTATTATGATTGTGGTCTGTGCATGTGCCTCATTATGGAGTTTTTGTTCGAGTGTGTGTACATTTCTGATGGGTGTCATCAGCCATGGCTCCAGTGCATAACCAGCATCCCCCACTAGGTGGCCGTATGGGATGTCCCCATTGGCAAATCTGTGGTACACCTGTGTCGTATGCCATATGTGGGAGTCATGATAACTTCCAGGGCTGCCAGCACACACATTCATTATAATGCCCTGGGCATCGCACATGACCTGGCAGTTGATGGAGGGGAAGCCTTTGCAGTTTATGTAGACTCTACCCCACTCACCGGGTGATGCTTTGATGTGTATGTGCGTGCAGTCTATAGCACCCACTACCTCAGGGTATTTCTGTTTGGTGGAAGAGACGCATATTGCTGGTCAATGCCGCACGAGTGTTGAGGAAGTATATGTGCTCATTGGCATGTGCTGACATGGCATCCAGGTACTGGTATAGTACCCTAGATGCTGACGCCTGTGAGATCCCCATAATATCCCCAGTTAGCCTTTGGAAGGTACCTGTGGCTAGTATTCTTAAGCCTACACATACCTTGGTATCCACTGGGATGTGTTCCCTTCTGTTGGTTCTGTGTGTGAGGCATGGCCGGCACAGCTCAACAATTTGCTGTAAGAGGTCCCTGTCCACCCTATAGCGCTCCACTATCTTCAGCTCCTGTAGCCCCTGGTAGGTTACCCTGGGTCTGTACACTCTTCTCCTCACTGTGGGTTGGTCATCAGCATTGTCATCCTCACCACGCTCAGCCTCTTCCACATGTTGATTTATGATAGCAAAAGCAGACCCTATCATTTTGTTGCTTTTGTTAGGTAAAAGTTCCCCATTTGTGTACACCAGTGGTGTAGAGTTTGTGGGAAAAACCAGAGGGGAAAGGTATTTGCAGAGTTTATAGTAGGGTGCTGGGCTGGGCTGAGCTGCTGCCTATGTAATTGGCTGGTTCTGATACATTTCACCTGCCAGCTATGCTAGTTCTCCTTGATTACCTTCCTACTGCTATTTTCCCTTCCCATTGCCTTCCTGTTTAAGCCCTGTGGCGTTCTGCACAAACCCAGTGCTCAGATGTGAACAGAGCTGCTATTTCCTGTTTTTTTTTTTTAAACCCGGTGCGCACCAGACACATTCATTTAGGCAATGTAAACACCGTTTAGCAGAAACTGGCTCTCCCTGGACACAATCACACTGCATTTCTTCTCGGAAGACAATACAGCCTTAGACACACACCCTGCCTTAGCTGTGCTTAGCTAAGCGCAAACATGGGCCACAGGACTCCAATAACCTTACAGCATGCATGACACACACCCTTATGAAGTCATCTAGCTCTTAGGCTTCACTGTGGTCTTAATGCACCTACACGGTTGGGTGAAAACTAGCACTGAGGGGAAATCTGTGATTCAGTATCTATGCCCTCATTTGCATAGGATTGACTGCTAATGCAAGTTACAAATCCGACACTCATCCTTCCCCCTTAGCAACCACTATTCCATGGTCTTGTTGTGTTATGCATGCAATTGACTATTATGGCAGATTTATGATTTTGGTTTAAAAGTTTATTTCCAGCTTTTTTTTTATCATCGGGCAGATCCCATTTGCGTGCCGCTGTCCTGCACTTAAATGGCCAAAATCAGCCAACAAAAAAAGTTAATTTTTATAATTTTGAAATTATTTTTCATGCCTATGGCCATATATTTGGCTTTTGGCATGTCTAACCCTTCTAATACATGTGTTTTTATGAGATGTCATGCCTCCATTTTGTAGTTTGCAGAAATATATTCAGCTACTGGCTGAATACATTTCTGCAATCTATACTATTCCTGCAAGGACATCTGCTTGCTTCCTGGATTGCTAATTCACCTCATTTGCATGTTTTTCACCAGCAAATGAGGTAATTAGCATACAGGGGCTGTGTCCATGCAGGAATAGTGCAGAAGGGCTCGTGCACATCCCGGTAGCTTATTTCTGGATCCCATGGCAACCATATTGCCTGCAGCAGCTCTTGCACTATTCTTGCACTTCGTGCAGAGCTTGCTGAATCCTAGGGAGAGGTTCAATGAATTACTATTTGCTGAATAGCAATTCGATGAAGTGATATATACCTGTAATTGCCAGTTTTATCATAATTGCCCTTCATGTTTGAATTGATAAATATGGCAAAGGTATTTGCCCTTCTGTTTTGCCTTTTTAAAGTCTTCTCCAAAAACAGATATGAATCATCTAATAAGGAAAGTAGTCATAATCCTACCAATCTCTTTTTCCAAGAGTGACAAGAATTCATGTAGTACTTCTTCAGAATCAGTTCTCATGCTCATTAATTTTAAAATTAAGTATTTGCTTTTCCTTCAGTAAATTTGTGTATTTGTTTTTCAATGACCATAAGCCTATCATCAATGTCAAACATTTTATATATAATTTTTCTAAAAACTTGTTAAAAAGTCATAAAGATGATGTGAACATATTTGCTTCGCTTTGTATGAGTTGTGCATGACATATCCCATGACTCTGCTATTCACAGATTTAGACAGCATTCCACATATGCTTTTCCAGCATCAGGCATATATTAGTGTGCTGAACAATATAGTCTGGCATTTACTCTTCAAAGTGCACCAATACGCATCACTAACCTGGCACTCATGATGTCTAGACCATGATTCCAGGCCAAACACTTTTTACCTGAGTGGGCTGGCATCGATCCCATTGTTGCAATCAGAAGACAGAGGCATGAACAGTGAACAAATATTTTTCTAAGATTTATGGGATCCAACTTATTTTCCTCAGTGATGCTGGATATGGAAAAATTAAAGCAAATTATGAGAGGAGATTTATTCTGTGCATAGTTTTAATAAGCTGTGTTTAACTTAACTGATCACTGATATTCAGTTAATCATAAATGTCTGCATTGCCATGGAAGTAATGTTGTTTTCTATGTTATTTTGAGTCCTCACCAGTCTTTTAACTGCAATGTATCCTTACCAATTTGTAAGACAGAGTGCTCATGTTCCAACAAACCTCCTTCACAGTGGGACTAAGCACCACTCTTGTCCTGAGATCCTTCAGCTGACACTAGTTATTCACTCCCACCTTATTGTCTGGTTCCCCCAGTATCTGGACATTATTCTAGCTTGGGTCTTAAGATAGGTAGCCTTAAACTGCATTCATGCAAAATAAGATGAAGTTGTATAGAGTCTGTTAGCAGACAGGGACCATTTGGCTATGTAATCTGCCCGTTATACTATATAAACGATAGGCTCTAAATCCTCAGTGGCTAATATCCTTTTTTTCCTACATTGCACTACAACTGACTTAAATCTACCTCACTCATTCTTGAATTTTGCCAGGGATTTCTATCATACAACTTTTTCAGACATTCTATTTTAGGAAATATAAACCTATCTATAATAAAAATTAAAAGCAAAACAAATGCTCCACACGCAAGCCTACAAAAAGCCCATATATAAATAAAGAAAAACAGGAGGCCAACTCAGCTGACAGCATAAAACAAAATCAGTCACAGTCATAAAATCCAGCAACGATGTAAAACACAGCTTCTTAGACACCAACAAAGTATTTAATTTCCTTTAATGAGTACAGGCTAAGCGCTTTCACCATAGAAGGCTTCCTCAGGCCATTAACATTAGATAAAAGAAGGTCGCATTTATATAAAAAATTCATGACATCACTTCTTTAATTGATACATAATTCATTAAATAATTATTGTTATAAATATTATCATAAAAAACACACAATATTGGTTACAATTAAAATTACATATAAACTGGGTTCTAAACATCACATAAAAATAAATACTCAACTATTTCCTAAGCTTTTTACCTTTTAAAATAGGTTTTATAGGGACCCTATCGTTCAAACCTGGTGGGGCATCTGCTCTTAACCTAATTATCCATTTTGTCTCATTTTGTTCCGTTCTATTCCATACATCACCCCTTCTAATAGAAGGCAAGAACTTTTGAATCACCATAAATTTAAAACAATGATCTGTAGAGGTTTCTATTATATGTTTTGACAATGCATTTTTGATAGATTTTATTCTTATGTTATATATATGCTCCCTCACTCTATCTCTCAAGCATCTATCAGTTTTGCCCACGTAAAATGCAGGGCATGCACAGCAGGTCGCTAGATAGGCTACGTGCTTGGAATTACAGTTAGCTGAAGGGAGAAAATTATATTGTAGATTACTAACAGGATGGATAAAAAATCCTGAAGTATTAATATATGAACAAAAGTTACACCTCTGACATGGTTTTGTAGGTTCATTGTCATTCTTAATGTATGGACGTGATTCTGTACGCCCATAACAACAAAGTATCCTATGTAGGTTATTCCTATTCTTATATCTAAATTTTGGGACTTCACCTACTATTTTATTAACTTCAGGATCCACTCTCAGTATGTCCCAAAACTTTTTATACGCATCTCTAATATATCTGTCATCCTGGGTATAGTACATACTAATCTGAGTTATTTCTGTCTCTCCATAAACATTTACAGCATGTCCTTCCTCATAATTTTCTTTATCTGCAAAATATGGAGACGCTGTGCCTGTACTCATTAAAGGAAATTAAATACTTCGTTGGTGTCTAAGAAGCTGTGTTTTACATCGTTGCTGGATTTTATGACTGTGACTGATTTTGTTTTATGCTGTCAGCTGAGTTGGCCTCCTGTTTTTCTTTATCTATCTATAATAAAACATTTCATATCTCCCCTGCACTTTTGTCACTCTGTTTTCATGGTATGACCTGTTTTCTTGTAAAACATTTTCCTCTGAATAATGTTGCCTATCAGTATTTGTTAAGGCAAGTAACGGTTTATATCGTGTCTCGTATCACAATCCTTTCTTCCATTTTTCTTGTATTACACTCTTTTTGTCTTTCTTGATATGTCTTCTGGTTTAACTTTGTACCATTTTGCCTTTATTTGATACCCTAAATTAATTATTTAAATATTTTTTTATTTCAAATAAATGTTATTAATAACATTAAAACTTTCATTAACAACTTGAAATATATCTGTATTTACAATTTCTTTATAAGTAAATCTGCATAAATGGATCTTTAGAACTATACAGAGTACTCTGGACAGTGTCTCATCACATTCTGGAGACTTGTTCCTCTTGTTTGTTAGGCGTTCGGAATGTCTGAGTGGGGGGAATAATAATTTCACTTTTCCACTGAAAATGTTTCCCTGGTGCATCTCAAAATTCTGCACTGTTTCATGATTGTCTTTTCTCACTGACTTAACATCTTTAGGTAATCTGCTGTAATTATGTCAGGATCCTATTCCATTTATATTGACAGTGTCTGTATTGTGTGGTTTTTCCATGTATATTATACTGCACTCCTTTGCACTGAATCTAAGCTACAATATTTTGTCTATTTCTCTAAGTCTGAACTCCACCCTTTCCATTAGTTATGTTGCAGATTTCTGTAACACCTGTAAGGAGGCATTATTCTTCCTTCACCTTCCTCTGCGGTGAAGATTACTTTGAATAGGGTTGGTCCCAGAGCTGAGCCTTGTGGTATAACACATTAACTTGCCTTACTTCATCTTGGATTCAATGTATTATTATTATTACCCTGTGTGCCTTGCTGTCCAGCTAATTTTAACCTAGAATACCCCCTTAGGACCCATTCCATAGTTAGCAAATTTTGCATGTACTCTTTTGTGTAGGAATTTATCACATAATTTTTTTAAAATATTGGAATATCACATCTATGTTGTCCCTTTATACCTTATTATTTTTTACAGCCAGTAAAATAAACCCTTAAGACTTCTAAACTATTTACATATTTACAGACTGTTAAAATCAACTCTGTAACGTCCTCATTATGCTCAACATTCTATGTTCAGGTATAGTATTTATTCCTTTTTTAATGTCACTTAAATGTTCCAAATTTCTAAACTTAACAACTCGTTTAGTTTCCTTTCTGCAAAACATATTACATTTGTACCTTCTAACATATATACCACAACATGCTGCATGACATTAAGCTGGCTTGAGTTGTGTAGAGAGACAAAGCCCTAACTATGACCCAGGCAACCCAAGTTTGATTAGCATCTCAGCTGCTTAACTGAACTAGCAGGGTAGGTAGGATGGATGTGACTATAGTTAAGGGGAGTAGTGTCAGGAAGTGCAAGATACATACTACCACAATCAAGGGCGCCCACAGGCAGGTGCAAGGGGGTGCACTTGCACCCCCCTGGAATCGGCTAGTTGGGATTAGTTTCATTTTCAAAAAAAAAAAAGTTTTTTTTTTAAAGGGCAGGCGTTCCTCCTTAAGAGCGCCCTTTGCATCCTGTCCCATCGCACAGACGCAACAGGTGTTTGCAACCTGTTTCTATATCGGGAATTTGAATTCCAGACTCCAGCGTGGACTATGCCGGAAACGTATGCTGACATCATCGCATGGCGCGAGCGGGAACTGAAACGGATGGTTTTAGAAGCAGTTTCTGCTGATGGTCTGACGGGTTTTTCTTTTGCGAGGACTGACTGAAGATGGAGTGGAGTGGAAACAGGTGTGCTGTGGAATCTGGACGCTTTTCAGAGTGAGTAAGCTGGCGTGTGTGTGTGTGTGTACATACATACTAGAAAGAGTGAGATTTATATTTGTATTTGTTTACTACCTTAGTTACCTAAAAAGAGGGGGTGCCAATGTGCCATACAGGTTCTTAGACAGCAATTGTAAATTATGTGTTGTTTTCACAAAGAAGGGGGTTTGCATGCACTGTATGTTTTTTTGTTGTCATGTCTTTTATTATACTCCAGATTTAGAGGAGTTGAAGGGACTGTTTAATCATTTTATATTGCAATTTTGTGTAGCAGGTCTAATGAGATCTTGACAATAGTTATATAAATCTTTTGTATGGGTCTTTTGGGGAGTCTGGTCATTTAGTGCTAGTTCTTTTGTCTGTATAGTTGAGTTTTATTCAAATCTTTTGTATGGGTCTTTTGGGGAGTCTGGTCATTTAGTGCTAGTTCTTTTGTCTGTATAGTTGAGTTTTATTCTGCCACTCACCATGTTTGGTCATCTTTTGGGTTTTTCACAGCTCTTACTTTTGCAAACTTTCAAACTGCAGACCTATTTTTTATTACCTTACAACAGAGCCAATGTTGTTCAGAAATGTATTTTGTCCTTTGTTTTTATGTCTATTTGAAGGATTTGGTTAGTCAACAATCTTAACAGTTCAATTGAATATTTTGACTGATAGATCTACGGAAGGAAGACACTTTAGGAAGTACCATTTAATAGACTAGAGCTTACACTCAATAACTTCTATGAGCTGGTGTCTAAAAGTGTTTTTTTTTTTTTAATTCTTGTAAGCAGTGAATTAGAGTAGTGTGAGCTTGTGTGTGTGCACATGTACATACTCTTGTGGGTTCATGCCCATTTGAGAGCGAGCATGCTTCTAAATCATATATGGTGGTAAATAATTATTTTCTAGTTAAGGTCTATGTCTGTGAGAGGAGAATGGATAGGGCATTTAATTAAATTCTGTCATGTACCAGTGCCTGTTAAACTTCCAGACTCAGCCTGGGTCTGAATGACTTGAAAGTAACCAAATGCTTGGTCAAAACATTTAACTCTATTGGTTCCCAAGGAGTACTAAAATTATTGAGTCTGACAATATCACAATCAGCATGTTCTTCAAACTACAGAATGGTAGACATGAGTAAATGGCATCCTGTGTGGGCTCATGTGTGATGTTTCAAAAGATATAAGGTACACAGATATACTTTCTTAACGTCTATGCACTGGGATCAAAATATACTTTTGGCATAAATGGGAGTTCCCTGTCATTTATATGCAGAGTATAAAAATAAATCAGATAAAGGAGCTGGTGAATCTTAAGCTGGTTTTACTTTTTATTCTTCCTTGCACCTTTCAAGTCCATAGAGTATTACTTGAATCATGTTTCTATTAGTGCTAGAGTCTGAGGATTTAAAATGAGATTTCCTTCCCTTGAGTAGTTATTCCACTACATAGCCTTCTGGTATTTAGGTAAACTAAACAAAGCGGCATTTTAAGTGTTTGAGTGCTTTTCAAAGTTGCATTTTTATAGCTGCTGTTGGATTTAAAATAATAAGATACGACCCTGCATATGTTTCAGTGCCACCAGTGTTCTATAGTGGAATGAGTAACAAATACACAAGTCATTCTTTTCTGTGATGCTCTTTTTTGAGGCTTACTGAGATGTTGAAAGAATGTGAGGTTGTGTAAAAATACAATAACTTAAATGCAGTCTCATGAAAAGACTTGAGGTTAATCATGTCTTTTCAACCTCCTACAAAACTCACTATTCATTCTATGTTTGGTACATGAAAGAAAAATGCTGCCAAGTGGAATGAATGGTATCATTTCTATTATTATTCTGCATTCATCAGGCCCATAATTGAGTACAATACCCCTTTTGGGATGTACCTTACCAGACACCTGCAGCAACTGGAAAGACCCCAAAAGTACCTCATAAGAGGATCAAAGGGCTCAAACAGATGCCATATGCTGCCGGTTAAAGAAGCTGGATACCTACTGCTGTTTGCTCCACAAACTGTTTTTCTTTTAACTTTTTTCCCCTTTAAACAAGTGCTTTTCTTTTAACATGCACACCACTTATGAAAACACAGCACACCAATGCAACGTGTATTGGGACAGTTGCAGCTGCTCATTTCATTTTTTGGGGCAGGTATTTTTCCTTACCTTTTCAGTAGGCTTACCTGGTTTACAAATAAAAAGAATGTTTAAAATTTGTTCCTTTTTGGGACTCTGTCCATTGTTTTGGCTTTGCCCAAATTTCTTGAATAAAAAGTGAAACATTTTTGACTGCTCCTTTTAAAGCAGGCTATAATTACTTATAGTACCCCAAGATTCAAGGTTGTAGACCCCACCTTTTTCCAGACTGGCAAAATTTTCATTGCATGCATAATGCAGGTAGGAGCTGAGAATTTACTGAAATATTTTTGATTAGTAAGAGCTTATTTTATATGTCAGTGTGCAGGGGATTGACTGCTGCTTTGCTGTATATGATACAGAGCTCTTGCCATTTTAAGCACTGATTTTTTTCACAGTAAGCTGTACGCTGTTAGACAGACATACCCACACCTGCAGAGTATCTCACAAAGGTTACTGTAGCCAACATGCCTATGGCTTACACTACTGTAGACTGTTATCATGAAAATGTTCTGACTAGGGCAGTTTTGTCATTACTGGTGCATGCATTTTGCTTCATTGCCTACTGGAAAAATGTTCAAACAATAAATTTAAAATGCAGTTGTGTGTGGAAGTAGACTGTTATCATGGAAATGTTCTGAATAGGGCAGTTTTGTCATTATTGGTTAATGCATGTTTGTTTCATTGCCTACTGGAAAAATGTTTAAACAATAAATTTAAAAATGCACTCTAACAAGTCTAATGTGTGCTGTATTATACAAGGAATATAATTTAATACAATCAAGAAGGTGAATCAAGGAATGCATACATGTATGCATGGCCCTAAAATATGTTTGAAAACAGCCCAGAGGAAAGTGTGAAAGGCTCAAAATCATGAGAAAATGTTAAGCTTTACTCTTAGGTTCATAGGTTGGTACTAGGCTATCAGCCCCTAGGGCCTATACAAGCCTAGCCATAACAATTCCCTGGCTATTTCTTCCCACATTATTTACTTTCCTGGACCCCTGTCTAGCAGGGCGACTGACGTGATCCCTGGGGTGAATTTCCTTTCTCCCATCCAATCGTCAAGGTTCTTCTTGAAGAGGTCCAAAGAGGCACTCTGCTTGACATGTATGGGCAATCTATTCCAGAGTCTGGGGAGTCTCTGGGTCAGGAACCTATCCCTCCAGCATGTTTTGTTTATTGTGATGACAAGGTTTAGATCCCTGGAGCGTGTAGCTCTGAGGGATTGGGATTTCTTTAAGTGTAGCATGTCCAACAGCTCTGGGTTTGACATGGCCTTGTATGTTAAGCAGAGATCGCCTCTGAGTAGACGATATGCAACAGAGTATAGCTGGAGTTTTTTAAGGCGGTCAGCGTAGGGCATCTGCTTTAGGCCTGTGATTCTTTTAGTGAGGTATTTCTGAGGCCTTTCCAGTTGTTGCAGATGTCCTGAGAGGTACATACCAAATGGGCGTTGTATTCTATAATGGGTCTAATGAGGGATGAGTACAGTGGGACAATGACCTCCTTTTTTCTGGATGAAAAGCCCTTCGTGATGAGGTGTGCCACATAGAAGGATTTCCTGACTGTTGTGGCGATGTGGTTATCGAAGGTGTGACCACTGTCCACCTGTGTCCCTAAGTCTCTTATCACACTTTCTGTGTTTAGTGTACTGCCACCTATATGGTAATTCATGGATACATGTTTTTTCCCAAAGGGATAACAATGCATTTCTTGGCATTGAGCTTGAGCCCATGGCTCTGGCACCAAGCATCTGTTTCTGTAAGGCCCTTTTGTAGAGTATCCACATCATTTGGGGATTCAATAATGGCTCCCAGTTTGCAGTCATCTGCAAACTTTGTTAGCCAGAGTCCCTTAGTGTTGACCTGTACTTCAGAGAAGTAGATGCCAAACAAGAGCGGCCCCAGGACTGAACCCTGAGGTACTCCACTTGTCACTTGTCTGGAGCTGGATTTGGAGTCGGCTACTTTTACAGTGTGGGTTCTATCAGTAAGCCATTTAGCAACCCATTGGGTGACATAGGGATTAATGCCCAACTTAGTAAGTTTATCTATGATTCCAGAGTGGGGATGGTATCAAAGGCCTTGGCAAGGTCTAGATAGGCTGTGTGGACCACCTTACCCTTGTCCATGGCTCTGGAGACTGATTCAAAGAAGTCAATCAGGTTCAGGAGACAAGATCGGCCCTTCACAAACCCAAACTGGGTGGGGTCCAGTGTTTGAAGGTTGCCAATGTCTTTGTTTATAAGTTCCATGATAATACGCTCCATGGCCTTGCAGATAAGGCTTGTCAGACTGATGGGATGGTAGTTTCCAGGATCCAAGGTGGATCCCCCCTTGTGGATTGGGATAACTGAAGCTCTGCGCCACTCAGTGGGCACAAAACCTGAGGTGAGGCTATGATTAAACATGACACTTAGGTGAGGTGCCAGTTCATATTGTAGTTCATGTAGTACACAGCCCGGGATGTCATCTGGTCCCATGGATGCTGTATTCTTGGCTTTAGAGAGTGCATTTTGTACCTGAGTGGCCGTTATTACTGGAATTTGGCAATCTTCCGGTATTGAGATGGGCCATTTAGGGGGTGAGGGGGGGTGAAGTTGGCACTGAATCAATCTGCCAGGATATTGGCAATATCCTTTGGATCAGTATATTTAATGCCATTCTGTTTTAGCTCAGAGCAGATCTGAGCATTGCCATTTAGATTCTTGACATAGTTATAGAATGCTTTGTGGTTGTCTTTGGAATCTTTGGCAATTTTATTTTCGTAACTAGCTTTGGAGGATTTTATGAGGCATCTCAGTTTCTTACTGAGGCTAGTAAGGAGTTTTTGCATCCTGGGATTTTCCTCTTTTCTGCAAAAGTTTCTTCCTTTGTTGTAAAGTTTGTTTATGGCAGGGGACCAATTGGCTTCCTTTTTTGGATGAGAGCATTTTGGTTCTATTTGGGATGGCACGATTCATGCATGAGTGGATGTGCTCGTACAGTGCCTTAGTGTAGGATTCAGCAGTTGAACTTTCAGTTCCCGTCTGCATGGGTGTTATGAAGTTTGTCACTTCTGACTTGAGTAGCATGAAGTTGGCTTTGGAGAAGTTTTTTATGGTGGTTTCTTTACTGGGGGGTGGGATGTGGATGTTAAGGGTGATTAGCTTATGGTCAGACCTGACTAACGAGGGGGTGACCATAGGTATGGAGCATTGATTTCCCATGTTGGTAATGACCAGGTCTAGGATTTGGAGCCCCTGGTGGGACTATGGATTAGTTGATCTAGGGCATTGGAATTTATGAATTCCAAGAACCGTTGCGCAAAGGTGTTGGGACATGAGACTTGTTATCAAAGCAATGGATGAAGGTAAAAGTTTACACCATATTACCTTGACCTGGCCAAGCCTTTTGATACAATCCCCTACTCAGGTGTAGTACAAAAGATGAATAATGTAGAGGCAAACACTTATATCACCAGCTGCATTGCCAGCTTGGCTCACAGGATGCAGGAGATCAAAACAGGGGAAGAGACCAGTCACCAATGGAGTCCCCCCGGGTTTGGTGCTGAGACTTTCTGTTTGGCATATACATCTCAAAAGTAAAAGGAAATACCAAAGAGCTTTGGCCAGCTAAGTTTGAGATGCCTGCAAGCTAGAAGTTATTGAATCCCCAAATGACTTAACCAAATAATAACTGGTGTCAAAATCATGAAAATGCTCTCTGAGAACTGATCCAATTGTTTGGCATTTGGGAACTTGTGTGTACAGTGACCTAACTTTTGACCAACATGTGCCCAATATCATAAAGCCTTTCTATATTGCACAGCTTATAAACAAATTGATTGTGACTAGATCTAGAGATGTTGTTGTCCCCCTTTAGATAGCTCTCATTATGTCAATCATTTTGTATAATGCTCACTTTGGCATGTATCTGTCCAGCCCCATGCAACAATTGGAATATCTTCAGAGATACCTTACTAAAAGGATACAAGTCCTAAACAATAGGTCTTGCATGGACTACCTCAAAGATTTATTATTATACTCAGTATCCTACAGAGTGCTTAGAGGTGACATGTCTGGCATACAAAGCATCCTCTGACATAATACAGATGGACCTAGTGAACATCAACAAGTCAAATGGCATCAGAAATACTCAGTCCAGATATCTAAACTGAATGTTGTGGAGAGATGGATCTATATCACAGACTACCACTGCTGGAACAGACTATCCATAAAAATAAAGCAAAGCTCATCCATCCATATTCAAATGCAACTTGGATCTAAGGATGGGTAATAGAAAATGTACTCCAGGGTTTCCCTCATGCCACTAATGGACAGAGGCAGTTCCTAAATGCTGCATCCCTTACATGGCCCCTCAAATTATCTATGGTATGATCACAGTTGTTCTCACTAGGGCTAATATACAATTATCAGCCATGGGGATAGCTAAGACCAATCAGAAATCGTTAATTCAAGCACCAAAAGGGAATTGGCAAAGCTTAAAATGTCCTCCAAGTGAACCTATGCTGTGGTAGCAAATAGTTATAAAAAATTACCCTTTTTAGTTCACTAAGTGCCCCTGTCTCCCTCCGCCCCCCCAGCCTTTAACAGCTTCTGGCGCCTATGGTGTGTGTGTGTGTGTTTAAAAGGTGTGTGTGTGTGTAAGAGGGAGGGGTGTATGGGGGGTTTATACCTCACAATTATCCAGATTTTTGCCTCATATTTTCAGATTGTTTCTCATAAAATTGTCTTTTTTCTGGCAAATCATTGAAGACTGAAGTTGAGTTTTAGACTTCATATCCTCAGAAAATGCATACTAATGCAACAATTTTGTTCTATCCACTTTCTAAGGAGGTTGGGGTATGTATGTGTGTGTCATACCTCTCAACCATACAAATTTTCACAGAGGTTGAGGTATGTGTGTGCGTTTGAGAGAGAGTGAAATGCCATATTTAAAGTCAGCAGGTAGAATTTATTTTCAAGGAATTGTGAGCTTCAAGGGAAGAGAAGTTTACTACTGCTTATGCTAAGTCTGCTTAAAATTTGCAACTGTTTTGTTTAGCAAATGGTATCACTGTTGTGGTGTAGAAGTTCAAAACAGTCTTATTAGCACAGTAGGTAGCATACTTGCATCTTAATGTAGAGGGCTGTAGGTTCTACTCCCACCACATGTGTATTTTAAGGGGTGGAGTGCTGCAGTCCTCCTTTGGATGAGATGCCTAGTAACTATGAACCTGTGTTTCCGCTTGCCACTTATTTCTATTGCAATATACAAGCTTAGCATTTTTTTTAAATGTAACATAGGCAACTTATTGTTTAAGGGCAGTAGGCACTGAATTTGTAGATGAAACACTGAAATATAAAGCTGTTTTCTAGCAACAACCTCTCCATTAGTTTCAGATCTCTTTAATGTGAAATTATTCAGATGACTTTTACTTCTGCAGAGATTATGCATATTGACTGATATTGGTAGATTGTAATGATAGACGTTTAAGTGGTCTTTTATGGTTGAAATGTTCTGAATTGGGCAATTTGTCATTATTGGTTCATATGTTTTGTTTCATTGCTTAATGGAAAAATGTTCAAAACTATAAAACACACTCTAAGTGGTGCTATATTAACAAGGGATATAATTCAGTTATTGTATATTATAATTAATACAATCAGGAAGGTGAATCAAAGCAGTTATGTATGGTTCTGAAATGTGTGCAAGGGGCCTATGATTTGAAAACAGTCCAAATGTAACCTTAACCTGCCACTGGCCAGATGCATTTCATTTGAATGTGGGTTTCAATGCTGTTTCCGTGCATGTGAGTTTCAAAGGTAGAGAAGTTTTAATGCTAAGTCTGTTTTCATTGTAAGACTATTGCTTTGTTTAAGTTTAGCAAATGTCTGTCGGTGTTTGTGCTATAAAATAGGAGGTTACTAGGCTATTGGCCCTGAGGCCCTAAAATTTGAAATAAAAGTTGAAAATTAAAACCAAGTATCTGTAATCATTGCAGAAGTAATGCATAAAACAGTATGCACACAGAGTTTTGAATAGTGTTTATGGCAACTGGGGAAAAATAGCCAAGTAATGAGATACTGGAATGGCTGCGTGTGTGCGCGTTGGGAGGGCTGAAGGGGGTGGGGTTGGGGGCGGTGCCTTGAAGGGGAGGAGTTGGGGGCGGTGCTCCGGGTTTGCACCCCCCTGCAAAAATTCCTGCGGGCTCCCTTGACCACAATCCCTTGGAGGTAGGACCATGTGCAGGTGTACTGGGCTAGGATTTTGGCCCTCAAATCTACTGTCAACATTAGCGAGTACAAGAGTCCCTGCGCTCACTGATGATGAGCACTGTGGGGCCCCTTGGTGATGCAGGTAGTTCAATCCTTCACCTCCTTCCCCCTGGAGGGGGGGGGGTTAGGCCATTCAAATGTCTTCATAGCCAAGATGCCAGTGAGGACACACGCAACTCACACAGTTGTCTGAATGATGGTCCCTCAAGATGGTTTTCATCTCTGGGGTTCTAGGGATTTCTCACAAAAGAAGAATGAATGGCCTTGAGTCCATTTGGGGAGCTTGATGCTGGGCAAGTACTGGGTCAAAAAGAACATAGAAACAGATATTACAGGACATAGGTTCATAGGTTCATAGGTGTGTACTAGGCTAATGGTCCAGGAGCCTATATAGGTCTAGCCCAAGAAGATTCCCTGGCATCATGCCGTCCAAAGTTAGTTCCCAGTGCCCCTGTCAAGCAAGGCCACTGAAGTGATCTCTGGGGTGAACTTTCTATTGCCCATCCACTGGTCAAGATTTCTCTTAAAAAGGCCCAATGAAGTGCTCTGCATGACGTGAATGGGAGGTTTGTTCCAGAGTATGGGAAGTCTCTGGGTTAGGAACCTGCCCCTCCAGCATGTTCTGTTTATTGTGGTAATGAGGTTTAGGTCCCTGGAGCGTGTGGCATGGAGGGTTTGAGATTTCTTTAGGTGTAGCATATCTAGCAGCTCTGGGTCAGACATGGCTTTGTAGATCAAGCAGAGATCACCTCTAAGTAGGCGATAAGCGACAGAGTACAGCTGGTGTTTTTTGAGTCCGTCCATACAGGGCATGTGTGTAAGGCCTAAGATCCTCTTGGTGAGGTATTTTTGTGGCCTTTCCAGTTATTGTAGGTGTCTAATGAGGTACATACCAAATGGGGCATTGTATTCTATAAAAGGTCTAATGAGGGATGAGTAGAGAGGGATTATGACCTCTTTCTTCCTGAATGAGAAACCTTTTGTAATGAGATGTGCCACATAGAAGGATTTTCTGACTACCGTGGCAATGTGGTTATCAAAGGAGAGATTGCTGTCAACCTATGTCCCCAGGTCTCTTATCACACCTTTGGTGTTTAGTGGACTACCGCCTATGTGGTAGTTCATGGGCACCAAATTTTTCCCAAAGGGAATAACAATGCACTTTTTGGCATTGAGCTTAGGGCCATGGTTCTGGCACCAGTCATTGGTGTCAGTGAGGCCTTTTTGTAGAATGTCTACATCAGTTGGAGAATCAATAATGGTTCCCAGTTTGTAATCATCTGCGATCTTGGTCAGCCAGAGTCCCTTTGTGTTGGCTTGAACTTCAGAGAAGTAGATGCCAAACAGGAAAGGACCTAGGACTGATCCCTGTGGGACACCACTTGTAACTGGTTGGTAGTCAGATTTGGAGTTTGCTACTTTCACAGTGTGGGTTCTATCAGTGAGCCAGTTGACAACCCATCTTATGACATAGGGGTTTATGCCTAGTTTAGTGAGTCTAGCTAGGATTCCTGAGTGAGGGATGGTGTCGAAGGCCTTGGCAAGATCTAGGTAGGCTGTATGAACTACCTTGCCCTCACCCACAGCTCTGGTGGCAGACTCGAAGAAGTCTATCAGGTTGAGCAAGCATGATCTACCTTTCACAAACTCAAACTGCATGGGGTCCAGAGTTTGGAGATTCCCTATGTCCTTATTTATAAGGTCCATGATGATGCGCTCCATAGCCTTACATATCAGACTCATCAGACTAATGGGGCGGTAGTTCCCAGGGTCTGTAGTCACTCCCCCTTTGTGAAGTGGAATGACTGTAGCAGTGCACCATTCAGTAGGAGCAAAGCCTGAAATGAGGCTGTGACTGAACAGGGTACTCAAGTGTGGTGCCAATTCACTTTGTAATTCATGTAGAACACAGCCAGGGATATTATCAGGTCCTATGGAAGCTGTATTCTTGGCTTTGGACAGTGCAGTTTTTACTTGTGTAGCTTTGATAATAGTGACTTGGCATTCCTCGGGTATTGTGATAGGCCCTTTAGGGGGTGAAAGGGGGGTAAAGTCTGCACAGAACCTGTCAGCCAATATGTTGACAATATCAGTTGGTTATATATACGTATTGCCATTGTGCTGTAACTCAGAGCAGATCTGAGTATTGCCATGTAGATTCTTGACATAACTACAGAATGCCTTGTGGTTGTCTTTAGAATCTGCAGCAATTTTGTTTTCATAGCTAGCTTTAAAGGATTTGATGATGGATCTCAGTTTTTTGCTGAGGATAACAAGGGAGTTTTTCCAGTCTTGGGAATTCACCCTTTTCTGCAACAGTTTTTTTCTTCTGTTGTAGTTTGTTTATGGTGGGGGACCATCAGATTGGCTTCCTTTTTTTGGAGGAGAGTGTCTTGGTTCTGTTTGTTATGGCCCGTTCCATGCACTTGTGTATGTGCTCATACAGTGCACTGGTGTATGATTCAGCAGTCATGCACCTACTTTCCATTTGCATGGGTGTCGTGAAGTTAGCCACCTCTGTTTTTAGAAACCCAAAACTGGCTTTGGAGAAGTTTTTAATGGTGGTTTCCTTTAGGGGGTGAGTGTGGGATGTGGATATCCATGGTGATTAGCTTGTGGTCAGATCTAACCAGGGAGGAGTTGATTACTGGTGTAGAGCAACGGTCACCCATGTTAGTAATGACCAGGTCAAGGATGTTTCTACCTCTGATGGGGGTAAGAATGAGTTGGTCCAGGGCATTTGAATTAATGAATTCCAAAAATTGTTGAGCAAGTGTGTTGGTACATGAGTAATTTTCCCAGTTAATGGGGGGGTAGTTAAAGTCTCCCAGTATAAGGGTATTGGGTTGTACCGTAATATTTTCCAAAGTATTTAGGAATGTGAAGTGGGAGTCTTGGGACATGGTGGGGGATCTATATCAGGCTACAACTTGGATTGCAGTTTTACCCAGTGTTAGTTGTACCTGAAGTATCTCTGATGCATTATGTTGGGCAACTAGTCTGGAGATGTGCATATCCTTTATGAATATGGAGACACCACCACCTTTAGTGCTTCAGTCCAGTTTTAGGGGCCGAACCTTTAGTGTTTCAGTCCAGCTTTAGGGGCCGAACGGTGTGGTATGAATTATAGCCTGGTACTGTTGGGCTGCTCTCCGGAGCCTTAAACCAGGTCTCAGTCACTGCACAGATGTCGATGTTCTCCATTTTAAGGAGTGTTTTGAATGAGTGCATTTTGAGATTTAGACTTTTAGTGCTGAGTAGCATAACCCTCAGATTTCGTTTGGTAGTAGCTGTTATGGTGGTAATTTTGTCTTCAGACATTGCCTAAAAAAGGCAGTATAGGAGTGGCAAGAGCCTTGGCCAGTATCTGGAATCCCTGGAGTGATAGGAGTAGGCCATCTCTGGTGAAGCATCGAGGTATGTCAATCATGTCATTCCAGGCAGACAGATACTGGATCCCCTTAGAATGACACCAGAAACTTAGCCAATTGTTGAAATCAATCATTTTCTGCATGTACTGTGGTATCATTCTGGGTGACAGTAGGATGCTACTCAGAGCTAGGGTCATACCTGCCTGGACTACAAGATCCGAGAGCTCCTCTATGTCTCTTTTCATGTAGTCCAGTGAGGTACATCTCAGGTCATTCACACCAACATGAACAATGACAGAATCATATTTGTACCTGTTGTAGAGTGACTTAAGTGCATGCATTATGTGGAGGATCCTGACACCCGACAGGCAGCTGACTGTAACTTTCTCCTTATTCATCCTAGTGAGTGGGACATCAGTGTACTATTGAGTCACCTAAGACTAGTGTATTGGGTAAGTTGTTTTGCCTTATGGGCTCTGGTTGAGTGGCACACTGTTTATATGAGCTATGTGTCTCATGGTTTGTGCTGGGATGTGGTGGTTGTTTGCATTTCTGCCTCAGAGGTCTCTGTTGTTTGTGCAGATTTTTATTGACAGCCTCTATGAAAGTAGGTGTGTGTGTTTTGTGTTACTATGTGAGGGTTGTGGTGGTGTAAGTTCTGGAGGGCTATGTGTTGAATGTGGTGTGGTGCAGGTGTTAACCTTCTCCTTGACTGGCTAATCCAGTCGTGGCTGGAGAGTGCTTGGCTTCCAATATGGCTATATATGTGCATCTCTCACAAGTCATAGTGTTGGGAGGTAAGAGGAGAGGTTTGTCTGTGTACATGAGGCAGTTGCTACATTGCCTCAGGATGCCCAAGTTCACCAGGTTGACAGGAGAAAGCACAGGGAACTGACTTTTAGACATGCCTGGATATGAGCTCAATATATTAAGTACTGAAGCCTTTTACTGGAAAAATGTCACTCAAAGTGTCTGAGTCTGTACAGAGCACTGCCAAACACTTGAGGGGAAACTAATACGTAGACCCTGAAAATTTAAGGAGGAAGTATTTAGGCGGATATTCTAAAGTTAGGAAGAAATCAAGCAGTACTTACTGAAAATAAAGAATTAACTTGTCAAGAATGATGAAAAGAGGGGAGTCGCATGAATGGCTACTGCCTGGCTACTACTAATGCTGGTTTCAGCACAGCTTCACTCTGTTGGGATACAATACTCCTTTGCTTCTTCTTTCACCAGAAGCAAAATGTTAGCACCAATCCTAAGAAGAGAAGCAGGCCACGGCCTGTTTGGTGATCCACAGTGTTGTTCCAGATGTTGCAAGGGTCCGCAGGCTTGTAGCCTTTTTCTGGTAGATGCCTCAAATAGCAACCAGACCAATCAGGTACGTTAAGCACAGACACTCACTCTCCAACCAGAATGAGTCAGGAATCAATGCACTCTGCTCCTACTCTCACCAGAATCAGAATATAAGCATAGATTCCAAGCTGTCACCTATAATGCAGTTATTAAGCTTTCTGGTGATCAGCAGTTTCCAGGAAATAATGTAACTGCACTCCTTCTCTCACCAGGAGAAAGCAGAAGCACTAATCCCAAGATGACTACTGAGAGGCAGAATGTGGGCTCTCCAATAACTGGTGGTCTTGCAATAGATGCTTAAAGGTAAGATTTAAAAAAATTGTTTATCCTAAACACTGCAGTGCACACTAGAGGAGTTAGATGTGAAAGTAGGTAACTTAAGTTTTACCTGTCTAAAAAGTTAAGTTTTAGTAGAGAGTCACTCTTTTTAAAACAGCAAGATAGACTGAAAGGGGGTGGTTACTTTTTTATTCTGGTACTATGGAATACAGTAGGATGGCCAATAAATTTAAATAGTTGAAGGGGAGTGATTTCACAAAATGATAATTTTGTGCTTACTCACACCAACCAGTAAAAGCAGAGAGGAAATGAGATATATGATCAAATTAACATAAGGGGCAGACAACTAAAAAGACAGTGGTGTTTAAGAACACAACAAAAACCGGGTGGGAAAATTTCTGTCTGAATCACAAGAGACAGAGCTGTGGTGTCTTTTCAAGTTTTAATATGCAGTTAAAAGCAGAATACAACTGAAACACAATGTAAAGAAGACAAATCACAGTATACAAAATAGAAAGAGGCAATAAAGCAATACAGAATAGAACAAATAAAAAGCAAACCAACCTTTCTCTCACAGCAAACTGCAGCAGAGTCTGTGTGAGCCTTTCCAGTAAAGTATGGCAAATTTCTATATGTTGCACTTATACAACAAAACCTATATAGAGTTTTTGCATATTGTGGATATTGAGGAAACTTTGGATCTTTTAGAATTGTTAAAATTACCTTGCTGATATGAATCCATGCTGCCTTTGATTCTGTGCACCACCAGCTTGTACGACTTCATAATTATTTCTTTTATAAGATAGCTTATTGTTTTCCAACCACTCAGATGAAACAGATGGGTCTTGTTTACAGTGTAAATGAAATAAAATCACATTTGACTTCTTCCATTCCTTGGGTACTAATCCAGTATTCCCGAATATTTTACAAAAGTGAGTAGTCAAATATCTTGCTAATTCTCTACCCAACCCTTTCAGAATTCTAGAGTGAATCATCTTTTTAATTTTAAGACTTCTCTCAGGACTTGTTCTTAAAACAATGGATGGTTCAACTGCTTTATCAGCAGCATTTCTCTTTTTGGTTTAGTTACTTCCCCATTCCCTTTTGTGAACATGACACTGAAAAGATTCATGTCACCTATGCAAATATAAGTTCAGTTTACACTAAATTTTAAAAAAAAAAATGGAATTTGGAGCAGTATTCAAATTCAGTGTTTATCTGAAGATCAAATCCCCCACACCACCATGCAAAGGGCAAAGCCCCCTGCACCTCCTTACTTATTCAATTCTACCAATGCTATACCTAGGAAAAACAGAAATTTGCCTTTCAAGGACCTCATATAACGACAGTGAATTTTGCACTCAGTGATTTTCATCTTAGTGTCCAGTTCATGTGAAGGTGCACTACCAAAAGAGAAATACCTTCTTGCTATTTCTTCCTATATAATGCATTCTCTTCCCATAGTCCTTCTTTTTTATTAAGCATTGGCAAGTCTGTCATTGTTTACTCATTGCTTCCTATGTACCTATGAATATCTCCATTCCTGACATAGTTGGCTATGTTTTGCTCATTTACAGCATTTTTAAACACCTTCATTAAATTATCATTTAAGACATAGGCAAACATACATTAACAGAAAAGAAAACAACCATATTAACATTTTCTCCATTTGGATACAATTATACACCACATATGTTTTCTTTCTTTGTAGCTCTCATCAGTCCAACATTACATAAACTGCGGAATTCCTGCCTTCCCTTAAACCTCACTCCCCGACCTACTGAACATTATTATGCATGTATTGTTCCCATAATTTTCATTTATTTCTATGTAATTTGCTCTTACCCTAATTTCTAAAGATCCCTCTTCAATTTCTTGTATATCTTTATACTATTCAGTACTTCAAATACAGTCAGTTTAGACTCTGATTTCCATTTTCTAGTCATTGTTTTTCTGTCAGCCAACAGAATTAAACTTAATTAGGCCTTACTATGTATAGACATTTCAAATCCTGTGTCTGAAATCAAAAGAATCATTTCCATAGTTACATTTGCTCACCCAATATTTCAGATGGAGTACTCTGTAGGAAATTTTAAGATCTGCTAACTCATTATAGGTTCATAGGTTGGTACTAGGCTATCTGCCCTAGGGCCTATACAAGCCTAGCCATAACAGTTCCCTGGCTATTTCTTCTCACAATATTTACTTCCTTGGACCCCTGTCTAGCAGGGTGACTGATGTGATCCTCAGGGTGAATTTACTATCTCCCATCCAATCGTCAAGGTTCCTTTTGAAGAGGGCCAAAGAGGCACTCTGCTTGACATGTATGGGCAGTCTATTCCAGAGTCTGGGGAGTCTCTGGGTCAGGAACCTATCCATCCAGCATGCTTTGTTCATAGTGATGACAAGGTTTAGATCCCTGGAGTGTATGGCTCTGAGGGACTGGGATTTCTTTAAGTGTAGCATGTCCAACAGCTCTGGGTTTGACATGGCCTTGTATGTTACGCAGAGATCGCCTCTGAGTAGACGATATGCGACACAGTATAGCTGGAGTTTTTTTAGACGGTCACTATAGAGCATATGCTTTAGGCCTGTGAATCTTTTAGTGAGGTATTTCTGCAGCCTTTCCAGTTGTTGCAAATGTCTTGAGAGGTACATACCAAATGGGGCGTTGTCTTCTATAATGGGTCTAATGAGGGATAGGTACAGTGGGACAATGACCTCCTTTTTTTCTGGATGAAAAGCCCTTAGTGATGAGGTGTGCCACATAGAAGGATTTTCTGACTGCTGTGGTGATGTGGTTATCGAAGGTGAGACCACTGTCCACCTGTGTCCCTAAGTCTCTTATCACACTTTTGGTGTTTAGTGTACTGCCACCTATGTGGTAATTCACGGGTACATGTTTTTTCCCAAAGGGGATGACTATACATTTCCGGGCATTGAGCTTGAGCCCTTGGCTCTAGCACCAAGCATCTGTTTCTGTAAGGCCCTTTTGTAGAATATCCACATCATTTGGGGATTCAGTAATGGCTCCCAGTTTGCAGTCATCTGCAAACTTTGTTAGCCAGAGTCCCTTAGTGTTGGCCTGTACTTCAGAGAAGTAGATGCCAAACAAGAGCAGTCCCAGGACTGAACCCTGAGGTACTCCATTTGTCATTTGTCTGACTCCCAAAACATGTGTTTCCAGTTGCCACTTTCTTCCCCATCACTCCTCCATTTGCTATCTACCAGAGGAAAAGTTCTTTGAAGTCTGCTTGGGGTATAAAATATGTATGCAATGATTCTGGGCTTTCCTGCATATTTGTAAGCTATACATATTTCCTCCCATTGTTCTCTCGTAAATTGCTTTTAGAATCTTTCTTCTCAATCTTTTCTAACCTCCTCTAATTGATTCTTATAGTTATCATTCAATATTTATATGCTATACTAATTATCCCTTTTTAATAGTGGTTTCTGTTCTAGATTCAGCTAAAAACTCTACCAGAGCAGGTCTTTCACTTAAGACTCCCTGTCCCTTTCTTTTTGCCTTTATTTTGATATCAATCCCTGGTAGCAAAGACAGTCTTGATCCTGCAGTCCAAGTGAGTTCTTGGCCTCATCTCACTCTGTTACCTTTCTTTCTGTAGTTATTTGCTCCCAGTTCCTTTGCCAATTTTCTCTAGTAAATTCCATCTCCCTCTTGCCTATTTTTGTACCCTTTCTTGCAGTCATCCCTATTGGCAAAATCTCCTTTCTCCATTCTTGTGTTGGCTTACTTCTTAGAATATTTTCTGCTACTTTATGAATATAATATTCTGCATGGTTGCTATCATTCTCTTTGAGGATCTGCATCAAAAATTCCACTACCTCTTTATTTCTTGAACATATATATATATATATATATATATATATATATATATATATATATATATATATATATATGTGTGTGTGTGTGTGTGTGTGTGTGTGTGTGTGTGTGTGTGTGTGTATGTGTGTGTAAAAGCCTTATGTGTGTTGCTCTAAAATATACCTTCAAATCGGGTAATCCTAAAACACCTTGCTCTTTTGGAAGGATCAACTTATGGTACTTAACCTTGGCCTTCTTCCCCTCTCAGATAAATTAATTTCAACTCTTTACTAATTATTGTCCAAACCTCTTGAACTAGTTGATAAAATATGCCTGATCCATTTATAAAACTAAAGGGACTAACGCATTTTCACTGCTTGTACCTGACTATCCATAGCAATAAACAAGAGCTTGTTTCTCATTTTTGTATTATCTTTTGTTTTGTCTCCTCCCACATATCTTTATCTGCCATATCAGAATCCTTTGTAAACCATACACCTAAATACCTCACCTTGTCGTATCACCATAAATATGGATATTGTTGAATCAATTTGTTTGTGGGTACATAATGTACTATTATTGCCTTTGTTTTATCTTCATTAATTTTATATTGCGAAAAAAACTTAAAACTGTCTCAAAATGGCCCACAGTGCAATAAGATGTCCTTTTCTGGATTTAGTAAGTACAACATAATATCATCTGCAAACAAATCCACCTTTTCTTGATTTCCATACCCATTAAGTCTTTACATTCTTAAGTCCCTTATTTTATTTGCCCATGGCTCTAAATAAATAACAAAGGGGAAAGAGGATATCCCTGTCTGGTTCCACTATTGAACCATAACTTATCATAGAGGAACTCTCCCACTTTAATTCTTGCCTTCAATCCTCCATATATCTTCCTAATTAACTACATTATTGTATCAGGGAATGCAAATGCTTCCATTGCCCTAGTCATAAAAAAAACAGCTTACCCTGTCGAATGCTTTCTCTGCATCAAGACTCACTAACAACAGTTTTATTTTCATGCATTATGCTTCCCTTTGAATCATCATTGTTCTATAAATATTGTCAAATGTAAGCCTTACTTCCACAAAACTACACTGATCTATGTCTATCAATTTTGTCAACACATTTGCTATTCTTTTAGCTGGTATAGACATAAACACTTTATAATAATGGATTAAAATTGAAATGGGTCTATGTGAACTGAGTCTGATAGGTCTTTACTGTCTTTACAGTCTCTCTCTCTCTCTCTCTCTCTCTCTCTCTCTCTATATATATATATATATATATATAGGTATACAGCCACCACAGCTTTCTTCCAAGATGATGGTGTTTTCCCTCCTTTTAAATACTGTTAAACAAAATCTTCCAGATCTTTATCACTTTCTTCCCTCCTAATATCCAGACTTCCACAAGAAAACTATGTCCCTGAAGGCTTTCCTAAAGATTAATTATACATCACCATTTCTATCCTATCTCTTCATATGTTAATTATTAGTTGTTGAGCTTCATCTACCTCTAACCTTGGCATAATTAAGTCTTCCATACATATTTCCATTTGTGATCATTCTTTATTTCCACATTTCTTTTCTTTATACAAATTTTTATAAATTTTCTGAAATATCTCTAATACCTGCACAGGATCGCTGGTTATTTTCCTTGTTATAGAATCCATAAGTTTTAGATAGTGCTCTCTAGATGGGAGGCACTGTTTGTATATTACTATTTAGATAGTGAAGAAAGATATTATAATGAGAACTTGAAGTTTTATAAGCACTTTGTTGACGATACCTTCTTATTATGGTTAGATAATATGGAATCATTGAATACTTTTGTTAATTACTTACAACAAACTACAGATTGTTTGAAGTTTGATTTGACATTTTCTAAAGAATTGATAAACTTTTTAGATATTAGGATAGAAATTAATAATGGTTACTTTGAGACATCTATTTATAAGAAAAATGTACAAACTACTAGATGTGTACACCATACAAGCATGCATCCTAGTCATATTTATAATAGTGTTGTAACCGGCTCAACACTAAGGAAGATGGTTTTATTATAGAGATGGATACAATGACAAAAGATTTTCATATTGGAGGTTATTCTGATGAAACACTTAACCATAATAGACAGATGGTAATATCGCAGAGAGCTGATACTGAGAAACCTTTCCTGTTAATAATAAGGTAATAAGGTAATAATATTTCTTCTACACACAATAATAATAATTCATTAAAGAGACCTTAATCAATGAGATATGTCATGAAGTTTAATAGACTTACACCGCAAATAAAAGCTATAATTAAAAATAATTGGGGTATTTTAGAGTCAGATCCAGAAGTAACGAAAATAGTAGGTCAATCACCACATTTTATATATAAAAGGGAAAAGAATTTGAAGCAGCATTTGCACTATAAAGAACTAAGTGAGATTCAGCACATTCCATCTAATAGACAGACTAATTTACCATGTTATAAGTACTCCTTTTGCAAGCATATAAATTTTAATACTGAATTTATCCATCCTATTTCGAGTAAGATTTTTATTTCAGTACTTTTGCAATGTGTATTACTGACAATGTGGTCTATCTTGCTAATTGTGAAAAATTTACCTGTTTTTATATAGGAAAGACTAATAAATAATTAAAAGACTGTATAGCCTCCCACTTTTCAGAAATTAGAAAAGAAGAGCCGAATGCATTAGCAAGACATATTGTACAGTGTGAGAAAGATCATGGCTTTAAATTCAGAGTCTTACAAAAGGTAATCTTAGGTAAATGAGGAGGTAATATAATTAATAAGATGGAACTTTCTGAGTATAAGTGGATTGATTACTTCAGGGCAGATAGACTACCTGGTCTAAATGTAAAGAATACCATTAAACCCCTCTTAAAAGAAAGACAGATGTTTGTATAAATGTGTTACTTAGTCATGTGATTGATACTGTAAATATGATAGGCTGGATTTAGTTTAAATATTCAATGGTTTTATGTTGGTTGTAACACTGATGAAGAGTCTTGCAACTTGAAAGCTTTGTGTGTTTAAAGGTAAAAGCAAAAAACAGTCCCAGCAAGAGAGATAAATGGTTCACAAAGCAGTTGTGTATAGCAAACCACTATCACAACAATAATTAAATAGAAGGAAAAAATACTGAACCAATCCACAGCAGATCAAGTGCATGAAAAATCAGTCCAAATGGTCCATCAACATGGAAAAAAACATTTATTATGTTAGCGCTTTCACGGTGTGTTTTATACTTTATTAAACCATTTTATTTTGCTGGACGGTTGGACCTTTGATTACTTCTTTGTTTGTACTTCCCATTGGTCTGCTGTTAGGTCCATTTGGCTGCCTTACTACCTGCTTTCTTGTTAATCAATAAGTTTGGCAACAACTCTTTATAGTTTCTGTTGCCTAAGTCATTGTGTTAAAAGTTTTCATGCTGTGGAGTTAATATCAAAAAAGAGGTGCTTAACATAAATCTTTGTTATTCAGATACACTCATTTTCTTATTAGCACTCTACATTTGTGCCTCTTCTTGTTCTGTGAAATTCCCCTTATTCTGCAATACTTTAAACTTTGTCAGCCCATCCAAGTATTTCCTATTATTTCTTAACCATATCACTTTCTCTTTTATTTCTGCCCTATTTTTAAATTCCATTTTCATTTTACCCCACTCACTACCTATAACTTCTGAAGATATCTCTATCTTCCCTAATAACTCTCAAATAATATCTACTACTCATTCCTTAAATTCTTCTCTTTTAACAGGTAAGTGGGAAAGTGCCAGTATCTCATTTTTACAACATTAACCTGCATTTTTATCTTAGTTTTTATCAGTGCATGATCTGAAATAAGTACTGGATATGTGTGGAATCTTTCAATTAAATGTACATGTTCCTGTGACATATAATTTCTATCTAGTCTAGCCCAGTTATTCCACCTTGGGGAATAATATGTAAATTCCATCCAAATGCCTACTATTGAATTAACATCTTCCATACCAAGTATTGTCATAAATTCATTCATAAATCTACCTTCCTTGTTATATTTATCCTTTTATATCCCATGTTATACCATCACTATTGCAAATCAAGTTCCAGTCCCCACCTATAAGTAATATTTTGAATGCTGATTATTTCTACCAAAAGTTTCTTAATCTCCATAACAGTAGTTTTTGGAGAAATATAAACATGTGATAGTTTAACTCTCCTCCCTTGCCTACAGCCTCTTACTACCACAAATCTACCATTATTGTCTTTTTATTTCTTTTTTCACTATTAGAGCCCTTCTAGCAATTAGTATAACTATTCTTCTTTCCCATTGTCCCTGATATTCTACTGAATATCCATCTCAGAATCTATTCTTTGTCAAATTTACATGTTCATTATCTTCCATATGTGTCTCCTGCAGTATTTGAATTTGTTCTCTGCATTTCTTAATATAATTCAGAACTTTTTTCTTTTTTTCCATACCTGTATTGCTATTATTTTCCTACATAATATGGATAGTGTAGCCATTATGATAAAAAGCTATCATCCCCACCTATTATCCATCTCAAGTTTTTTAATGTGACTTTTCAACTTTCATGTTATATGCACACATTAATGTTTGGCTGGCTGATCTGTTATAATGTTATTTCTTCTCATCTCCATTTGAAGAAAAAAAATCTCCTATTAAAATAAAACAAACACTCAAAACTATGCACATCTTTAAAAAATGAAGTTTAACCCTCCAGATAAGAATAATTGCCCCAAATCAACAGCTGTACCCACAGGCATTACCTGACCTAAAATTAAGGTTGCAGATGCTAAAGCACATAGTACAGCATGTGTTCCCATTTATACTGATGCTGTCTGTCCTTATCTCATCCCTGTTCTCCTCCCAGATGTGAAAAACAGCTTGTATACTTCAAAAAACATTAACTTTTAGCCCTAAGAAAAAGCACACTGGCTAAATAAAATTGTATACTGTTCTATTAAGTGCATGAACATATCAAGTCTGCTATCTCTTATTCATTTCCCATAATTTCAAACTTTATTTTTCACTGAACTGCTTGCCATTGTACCTTTACATTTTACATTTCCCTCAGCAAAGAATACTCAGAACTCCCGTGATTAATTTCTTGCACCTCCAGACAGCTCATCTCCATGTAAAAGTAGTCAGCAATGAATATTTGTAAATTTCACTCAGAACAGAATGTACAACTGCCTTCAGCTGCAGACTTCTTGACTCCCATTGCAAATTTACTAATGGAAATAAAAAGCTAATACCTTTGCAGATGTAAGAAACTTAATATGTTTCATGGTTTTCATCATTTTGTCTTATTTTTCAATCCTACTTGCTTACAAAAAGCACTTGTTGATAGCTTAATCCAAGAGCATTAATCTAGACATTCAACCTTGCAAAAATATGAGAAAATATCTTAATTCTACATATAATATAATCAGTGCACTTTTACACCCCATCCTACCCAAGCAGCCCAAGATCACTGCATATTAACATTAAACTTGCTTTTGTCCAGCTTTTTTTCTAGTTCTTCCAGCTAAAAATACTTCTTTACTTTAATATATTTAACACATACAAACATCACTGAAAAGACTTTTCACATTTAAAATATCCCGAACTACATACTACACAAAACTGTTTTACTATATATAACATACAGTTTATATCATGAAATCTTTTTATGCAAATACTAAGAAGAAAACATGTTTTATTTATACATATTTTTTCTCCTTTATGTCCTTCTAAACATTAATGATATAAAGTGGGGTATATGCCTTATAGTCTACCCACAAGTTTAAAAGTCAAGAAAATAACAGTCTTTCTCGGCCACTTTTTCTTGCAAAGCAATTTTCCACAAATGTGGTTGGTACTTTATAGTCTCCCATTTATTTACTAATTTCAGTTTTGCTGGTCTTCTTCCTGTTCATCTTTATCTCCCAGCACCAGACTCTGGTTCAAGTTCAAGGTACTCCTGATTCTTCCAGACAACTCCTATGTTTTTTCTGCCTCTCACACATTTTTTGGAGCATTGGAAAAGGTTTCACTGGCAAAGTCTCTCAAAGAGACTTAGTGTCAGAAGAATGAGAAGCAGAGTCTCCTTCTGTTTGCTGGATCACTTTTTGTTGGATAAACTTATTTTTATTTCCTCCTAAGCCTGTTCTGCATCAAAATATGACTTTGAGACTCCAGGAAAAAATATTCTGAAGATGGTAGGATACAGCAGCTTGAATCTTACACATGTCTCTTGACATACCATGATTGCTGGGATAAGTTTGCTTTTTTTCTGCCTGGTATATAGTAAATAATCATTTCCCACAAACACTTGGCTGTTTCCAGTGTTTGATACTTTTCCCTTATGCCACACTTTTGTCAGGATCAACTCTTCCTGCAGATATGCTTGCATCTTTACTAATATAGGTCTTTGCTGTTTCCTCATGGCCATGGTTGCAGCATACACTTGATGAGCTCTATCAATCAATCTATCAAGTAACAAATTCTGCAGTGGAATACCATTTCATTTGCTTATTTGTGCTTTCATAAAATTAATACAGTATGTTCCTTCCAGTTTCTCCAGTACAGTAGAAAATCTCATTTTTTTTCCTGCATGCTCTAATAACTCTACCATTTTTGAAACAGCACTTCTTGAAAAGTTTCATACTCAGCCAACCTTTTCTTCTTTTAAACCTCTGACTTTTGCAGTTTTACCAGTTTATCTAAATAGCTAAAGTTTCTTATACTTTTCCAGACTTTTGCATTTTAGTTGATATATTTTATTCACCTCTGAGTACATTTGCTTTATTTTTCCTCTAAATTACTGAAAACAATTTCTTGTACCAAAGCTGAAGCATGAACTACTTTTTCTGATCATCTGCAGGAATCTTCCCAGCCAGTATTTTCTCTTCACTTTTTCTGGTTGATTTTCTTTCAGGTTCTCTAAATTTCTTATTTGGTGACATCCAAAGTTACTAGCCAATAACTGAATTTTTACTCACGCTGACACTATTATTGGTTCTTATTTCTTAATTTTTTTTCATATTGGGAGAGAGTAAATTAAACTATTGATCAGTTTGTAGCCATCTTAGAATCTCACATATTACAGTATTTTAATCTAGGCTACCTACCCTACTGTCTTTCTGATGTTTATTATATTGTACTCTCTCCTGGTCCACCTCTATTTCCTTTCAGTTTTTGAATCCTAACATTTTAGTTATAATCTCCTTAACCAGCTAGCCTGAGAACAATGAAGGCACGTTAAGTAATATTGTTTAGTTGATTTAATTTATACTCTCATATGCTGCTTCAGTGATGGCCCACCAGATTCATAAAAGTAGATCTTGTTTCTATACTACTGAGATGCACTGTTTGTACAGTATGAAGTCCAGACAGAGCACATTTCATAAAAGAAAGTTATGCAGCTGTTTTGCATGTATGTACCCATTATTATATTTCTGAATTGCTCACCAACCCAAACCTCTCATTGCACAGTGTGGTGCTGTGATGTAGCCAGTGTAAGGTATTCCTGACAGTACTGCATGCATATGCATGGATATCGCAGCTTAGCATGTAGCTTCATGTTTGCCCCTGTACATCTAGTACTCTGATGATGAAGGAGTTATGTGCCCTTACTTTTCTAATTAGTAGTAATGGGGGGCTGCAATTCTAAGACATTTTAAGACACATTGACTGTGACTGCAGAATATATGGGAGTTACATGTATTTAAATTAGAGATTCTACTTGTGTTGCCACTCCAATTTGTGGGTGGATTGTGTAGTCACTTGTATGGGAAGGATAGTAAATATCGTTGTCTAGCAATTTTTGTAAGCGCAGCATTGCACTGAATTATGTATCTGTATTAAATGTATATATTTTTAATAATTTTTATTAAATTATCACTTAAGACATAAGTATACATACTATAAAAGAAATAGAAAACAGACCATATTAACATATTTCATTTTGATACTTTACACATAAGATTGCTCTCTTTTAAAAATTATCATTCATATGTGCATTTATACATATGATTTTTGTCTTTTTAAAAATTGTCATTCACTCCTGCATTACATAAATTGCTCAATTCCTGCATTTCCTTAAACTTCATTCCCCCTTCTTAACATTATTCAGCATGTATTGTTCCCACAAATTGCATTTATTACTATGCAGTTTGCTTCTTCCTTTTCTAAAGATCCCACCAATAGTTCCTTTATCTCCTTTATAGTATTTAGCACTTCAACTGCAGCTGGTTTAGAGTTTGATTCCATTGTCTAGTAATTGCTTTTTTGACAGCCAATAGCATTAAACATAATAAGGCCTTATTATGTATAGGTAATGTAGATCATATGTCCCAGCTCAAAAGAATCATTTCTTTAGTTATAGTCATTTGCACTCCCAACATTTCTGACAGCGTGCACTATAGTGAATTTTGTTTTAAATCTGCCAACTTATTACACTCCCAAAAACATGTTACCAATTACCTCTCTCTTTCCCATCACACCTCCAGCATTTGGTGTCTACCTGAAGAAAAACACTCTGGAGTCTGCTTGAGATATAAAAATTCCTCTGCAAATACTTCCAAGCAAAAATTCTACACCTTCTGGACTTTTTTGCATACTTGAGGAATATACAGATGTCTTCCTATAGTTCCTTTGTAAATTGCCTTTCCAGTACCTCTTCCCAATCTTTTCTAACCTCCTCTGACTGATTTTACATTTATGAATTAATCCTTTTTAACAGTAGCTTCTGTTCTAAACTTCATGAAAAACTCTACCTGAGCTGGTCTTTCTTTTACTTATCAATCCCTAATATGCAGTCCAAATGTCTGCTTGGCCTCATCCCACTATATTACCTTTTCTCCTCTAGTTATTTTCTCCCAATACCTTGGCTTCCTTGCCAATTTTCTCCAGTAAATTCCAGCTCCCTCTTGTATATTTTCTATAACCCTACTTGCACTTATGTCTTTTGGCAAAATCTTCTTTCTCCATCCCCATATTGGCTTATATCTTAGAATACTTTCTGTTATTTTATGGAAATAATATTCTGCATGATTGTTGTTTTTCTCCTTAAGATTCTCCATCTAAATTTCTACTCACTCCTTATTTCTTGACCTTTTTGTTAGTTCTAACTTAAGCTGTCTGGGGAATTCTCCATGTAGGGCACAACATGATATACATTACACTGCTTCTGACATTTGCAGTAGGACAAATGATCCAGCAAACATATAGTATATTCAAGACACCCACCAAATGTATCTCACTTTTTCTACTTATTCTTATGACTGCTTTGTGCTTTTCATACCTTTGAGGAGGGATTCTCTAAATAATGCTTAGGCAAACCTTAGCTCAACTTTTTGATCCATGGTAACCCACTGTGCCTCCTCTCTACTGCTCCTCCTCTAATTTTACACCACCAAGCCCTCCTGTAGATAGTAAACCCCACATAAGGGACCTCTTAATGGATGAGATCATTTATTTATTTTATTTAATTATTCATTTGTTAATGGGGCTAAGCGGACTGCTCAATATGATCCCCTTTCAGCCATTACTGACTCATGGTGGTAATAGGTAGTTATCTGTATGAAAAAAACAATAATTAGAAAATGTATGTTCAAGATAATATTAATAAATATTACATCAACATTTGAGCGCTTTCGTTCATTTCATGGTTACAGGTCAAACTCTTTCAGAAATGTGACTGAAGTTGTGACAATACAGAGTTTTTTAGAACAAAAGGTGGGTGTGTGAAGCTAGGGATTGCTTGCATCACTTCCTTTCTTTTAGTGTGATCTTATATAAAGGTCCCCTGTGAAGCTAGGGATTGCTTGCATCACTTCCTCCATTTTAGTGCCCACCTTATATTAAGGTTCCCATTAAGACCTGGGGGCATGTCTGCTTTAAGCTTAATTTGCCACCATAGTTCCCTTACCTCTAGCAAGGTCTTGTAGACCCCAAAAACCTGTATGGGCTTTCCAAATCTAGGAGTCTGAACTGAGGGTTGTTTGTAAAGGTAAAATTGTGCCTAGCTAGGGCATTAGTCTCCCCTCTGTTTCTTATGGCCTGTCTATGCTCCTTTATTCTGTCACTGAGCTTTCTGATGGTTTTGCCTATATAGAAGGAATCCCAGGAGGAACCGATAGCTAAGTAAACTAAGTTCATGGAGTTGCAGTTGTAGGAGCTATTTACAGAAATAGTGGTGTTTCTGCTAGCCTGTATTCCAAGCATTCAAGGATAGAGGGGCAGCAGCTACTGCATTTCTTCATGTAACTGGGTTGGTGCACATGGTTAATGATAGCATTGTCTCTTTTCTCTAACAAAGTTTTCAGGGAGTTGGTCTTCTGGAAGCAAAAATCAGGGGCATCTCCTAGCACTCGCCCCAGTTCTTTGTTGTCTGTAATGAGATCCCAGATTTTTCTCTATGATCCCTCTAAGACTCTTAGTGTCTGTTGAGGTAGGAAGGGGGAATCTAGAGGTGAGCTTCTTCACTTGTTTGGGTTTCACAGTGAACCCTGCTTTCAGGATGAGGGGAAATTTGGAGTGCCTGTGGAAGTGAATTTCTTTTTCACCTGTCTCCAGTAGGTATGGAGGGTAATGTCTTTGTAGAAAAAGCTGTTTTAGTGTCTGGCTTTCTTTGAGGAAGGACTCCTCCTCACTGACTAGTCTGCTAAGTCTAATGTATTGGCCCCTGACAATAGTCCTTTTCATGAAGGAAGGGTGCTGGCTGTTATATACCAAGTAGTTGTTCCTGAATGACCCTTTCCTATAAATGTTGGAAGTGAACTTCCTGGAGGGGGCGTCTAGGGTCAAGGAGATGTACAGGAACTGCACCTCATGCCCATTGTCAGACATTGTAAATTCCAGAAAAGGAATGCTTTGCAATCCCTAGCTTCACATGGGATCTTTATATAAGATGCACACTAAAAGGAAGGAAGTGATGCAAACAATCCCTAGCTTTGCACACCAACTTATTTTTGTAAAAAAACTCTGTATTCTCACAATTTGAGTCACATTTCAGAAGAAGATCGACCTGTAACCATGAAACAAACAAAAGCGCTCAAATGTTGATGTAATATTTATTAATATTATCCTGAACATACATGTAATCTCTGAAGCATAAGACTTCTTTGCCATTAGTATATAAAGGCTATTTGAAAACCAAATCACTGTTCTGTTGCATTTTAAGTTGACTAATTGAAGTAGTTAGCAAGTTTCAAAGTTCATCCATTTGCGAATACAGTTTTTTTATTTTTATATAGAATTAATTTATTTAGTGAAAAATTATCAGTCCAAAGTGTTTGGAGAAAACTGATATAGAATTCGAAAAGATAGATAAAGAAGGACATTCTATAAAAATGTGTTGCCAATCTTCTTTACAAATTTGAGAACACCTACAACAAGTATTAATATTGTCTTTTGAAAATGTAGCTATTTTATGTGGAGTCAAGAAAGCTCTGTGAATGAATTCCCATGTGAAAATACACCACAATGGAACTACAGAAGATTTTTTTTATTGAAGAAAGAATATAAGATGTATTATTATCTGTAAAGGTAGTGTATTGATCCTGCTATAATTTTCCAAAACATGTTATTCAGATTATTGTTATATAATTTCAGTATACGATAATATATAGTGGAAATTATGTTTGTTTTTTCAACTTCATTATATAAAGTTAGTGAAAGGTATGCAATTAATTTTTGAGTGATCTTGCATCTGGAAAGAATGAGAAGAAGGAATTTATTTTGAGCATAATCTCCTACATTCTGTAAGATTACCTAGTCTTGTGTATCTATGTTATATTTTGTTGTTAATATTTAACCCTTCAACGCAATTATTCCAAGATAAGAAATTAATTTGCTTTCATTGTTCAATTTTCTGAATAAATGATTTTACAAAAAAAAAATCCCTGGTTATCTTGAATTGAATCAGAGTATCAAATCACAGTTTCAAGTCCAGTGAGCCCAAAACGGTAGAACAAAAATGTTATATATAATTTGAATGCATGGGAGACTGGGTATTATATTGAGTATAACCAAAGAATATTCCTAATGGAAATTGAAATTAATTTATTAATTTTCATGTCAATATTATTGAGGAGGAAGATATGTAGAGATTACAATTTAGCAGAATATGATACATCGATCCAATTTGCTGCTTTTGAATATAACTCAATAATACGGGTCCATATTAAATTGTTGAAATGGCATTACAGCAAATGTCATTTTGTTGACACATAAAGAGCAAAATACTCAAACAGTGAATGCTCTGGTCAGCGATTTTTTTTAGGGAAAAAAACACTTGACCTGAGCCATCACATTGCCCTTTACCCCACTGTAGTGCAATCCCAGAGTTGGTATATTTAGTTAGGGGGGTGTGGGGGGAAAGCCCCCCACTTTAAAATGTTTTAACTGCTGTGTTTTGCTTTGTCGGTGACCTGGAGTTTTGCTGTTTTAGCATTTTGGTTTTTGCATGTCAACAAAATGGCATTCACTGTAATGCCTTTTGACAATTTAATATAGACCCCAAAACACAATATCACATTTGATACCTCCCAAATTGTAAAATCTAGTGTGATGTCCTAGAGCTGTTCTAGTATTTTTCAGATACCAGATACATTTTAATAGACGTTTATTTTTTTTTTTACATTGCAATTTGTTAGGAGGAAGTGCTAGAGCTTGAATTATATAAAATACCTTAGAAAATAAGACCATCTTTTTTAATTGGAGTCTATACTCAAATGATAACATTAAGGCGTTCCAGTTAGCAATTAATAATGATAAATCCTGAAAGATTTTTTTCATAACTAGTGCCTCTCATGTCTTTAATAGATTTAGGTATGATTATTCCTAGATATAATAGAGTTTTAGCTTCATCCCCAATAATATTGTAATGTGTTATATTAGAGTTAATGTTTTTATTTATAATCAAGTACTTCAATGTTTGGATGTTTAAGCAAAGACCTGAGAGTTGTTAAGATTTTTATAATTGTATTTAATTCTTCCACAGATTTATCAAGATATGGAGTTGTTAACATTATATTATCTGCAAAAAGCATTACCTCGAAACACCTTTTATTCTATTATTATTTCTAATCAAAATTGTTAAGATTTGAATTGCTTAAGCATATAGAATAGGTGAGAGAGAGCAGCCTTGTTTTGTACCGCTTTTAATTTCAACTTATTCTAAGGCAAAGGGACCCAGTTTGACATATGCTTTATTTCCAGGTCTATATCTGATAAACGAAAGTTTATCTTGCCGAATGCTGACATGAGCGAAAATCCCGGAACCCGAAACCGGAATTATGAGATCGCAGTACAGTGAAGATGGGAATATTTGCCCTTTCCTCACTGTAGTGCAATCACGGAGTTGGAATATATATTTAGTGGGGGGTGTGGTGGGCGCAGCCCCCCACAATTGCAGTTTTGAGTTCCTGCATTTTCGATAATGTCAGCATTCGGTACAATAAACTTTCATTTATCTAATATAGAACCTTATTTTCCCTATAAATATTTACCGGTACAGATATGAATTCATTTGGAAAACCACATAGTTCTAGAATTTTGAATAGATAATTCCATTTTAAAGAATGAAAAGCATTTTCTATATCAAGACTTATTAAACATTTTTCTTGTTTATTATAATTTAGGTTATTAGTTAATGGTAAAATTCTCCTTATATTATCTTGGGTTTATCTTTAATGTATGAAACCTGCTTGATCACAGTTAATTATTTTAGGTATATACTCTTTAATTTTATCTGCAAATACAGACATATAAAATTTATAGTCTATCTTAAGTGGGTCTAGATGACGAGCATAATTGTGGATCTTTGCTTTCTTTTAATATTGGACGTATAAATGAGTATTGAAAAGATGGATCATTTGTAGACGTCGCATTTTAAAACTTTCTGGACATACCATCAATTCCTAAAGATTTATTTGGCTTTAAGGATTTTATTTTGTTTGTTATTTCCTTATAATAATATTTTTCAGTATTATAACCATTAAATCAGGAGATATTTTATTTTTAAAGCTATCTATATTAGCTAAAGCTTTAATTTATGATTCAGAAATATAATTTTGTAATTTAATCCTGTTAAGAGAAGTGTAATACTGCTTAAAGCATTCTAAAATGTCCCCATATCAATATAGTTTTAATATTTTCAGTATTTTTAATCATTTAGATGTGATTCATGGGGTCTACTTTAGAACAACAAAATGCCACTTACCCACCATATCACCAAGGTAAAAGCATCAACAGCACCAATACATCGATGTCACAGAATACAGACTAACCACTCCAGGTAAGCAACTGCTTGGCCATCCCACTGAACTTTGCCCCTTACCCCCAAGGTAGTGCAATCTCAGAGTTGGTATATTTAGTTAGGGGAGGTGTGGGGGGCAAAGCCCCCCCACATGGATGGGTTTGGTTTTCTTCCATTTATGTGTTTGTGTCAGATGGCCAAGTGGTTACTTACCTTGAGTGGTTAGTCAGTGTTCTGAGATATTGATGTGCTGGCATTGTTGTTTTCATCTCGGTGATATGGGTTTCGGGTAAGTGGGATTTTGTTGTTCTAAAGTAGACCCGATTCATGCACAACTTTATTTTTACTCTTTTAGACAGTTTATGCAAATGTTTAGATGACATGGAATAAGAATTTAATTTCAATTTTTCTAAACCTAATTCTGTCTTATGCTTAAGTATTTGGGATATTTTTATTTACATTATCAGTTTCTTGTTTTCTATCTTCCTCATGTAAATTGTTACTTAGCTTTGATTTTTGTATTTCATTGTGAATATTAATGGCATCCTCATTCCAATCCTTTATTTTTCTCCTGTATTATGACATTATCTTTCCATGGATATGTGATTTGAACGAGTCTTCTATTATAATGTTACTGACTTCTTCTTCATATAGACTTAAAATACACAAACCCAGTGTGTGCACATACAGCCAGACAAAAACATAACTACGAACACAACAAAACCAGCTCACGTATTGCCCTCGTTCTCCTCAGGGTACTTGTAAAATTCAAAGCAGTGAAGAAAACCATAGAAATTCCAAACATCAAGTTTGATAGAAAACAAGCACAGACTTTAATTAAAATAAACTAAGTCAAAGCAAAAATAGGTTGTGCACTTTCATCCCTTAAACCCATACATGGGACTACATCAGAACCATTTTTAGAAACCACAAGAGAGTTTAAATAAATTTTCAGGTTGATCTCATGTTCCATTAAATCCAATCAAAAAGCATTCTCCCTAATTTAAAAGCTAAAAGCCTTTGCATAATTAAAAATATGCAAAATAAAATTCACAATATTTAAATAACTCCTCAAAAATGTATATATGTATGTGTGTGTGTGTGTGCGCGTGTGTGTGTGTGTGTGTGTGTGTGTGTGTGTAGATATATATATATATATATATATATATATAAATAACCTAAAATCAACTCATCATAAACTATTAGTATACACTATTATTGAAATATATTTACAATAAAAAAATTATTCTCACTTCTTTTCTCCTCCTTTTCCTTTCTTTTTTCTTTCCCTTTCCCTACTTCCCTTTTCCCCTCTCTTCATTTTCTTATTCTTTTCATGTCACACTTTGCTTCTCATTTTACTATCCCACATCCCTCATGCCTTATTCACTCTTTGTCTTTTTCTTTTCTTCTCTGCTCACTCACATTTCTCTCTATTCACTTTTTTCTTCCTTCCCTCTACTGTTTTCCTTCTTTTCTTTACTTCTTCATTTTCCCTATGTTTTTCTCCTCTTCGTTTTCCCCTTCCTTTCCTCTTTTTCTATCTTCCTTTCCCCTTCCTATCCTTGTTAGTTTTCTGTCTTAATTATCCCCTTTCCCTCTTCATTCTTCCTCTCCTCCTCCTTATACACATTTTCTCTATTGGTTTTGTCAATTTCAAAATCAATAAGATAAACTCTTTTCCTGTAAGCAATGTTTTAACAATGCCATGTTTTGTTACAAATCAGTAGTGTAGGTTGATCAGTGTATAAGTGAGAGAAAGCATGTATTAACGACCACAAAACAGAGCTGAAAAGCAACTTTCATATAATGCCCATGACAAAATCTGACAGACTGTGCAACACTGTTCATCTTAACATTTCATACTTTTTCAAGTTAACAAACAGAATAAACAAAAGAAAATCCGAAAAGTCTGTAAAATTCCATACCTTAACAAGACTGTGTGGTACTTTTTTAGAATGATAGTTTAATATATGCTATTTATATAATTATAATATGCTTTAGCTAAATAAGTTGTGGAGTATTTCTAACCACAAGTTTTAATGTAATGATATGACTAGCTCTATATTAACTGCAGGCGTTTTATTATGACAAATCAAGTGAGAACTTTCACAATGTTAGTGTCATCTCATTTTCATTGTATGGTATAGCTCTAACTGAAAGACTTGTAACAGTACACAATATAATTTCATACAAGAAAATGTACGCAAATTAATAATAAAATGGAATAACTTTAGGCTAATATCATATATCAGGGTAACAAGATCAGTATAATTTGTGGTAGAGTGATTATAAATATATATTTTTTTTAAATTAATGGATGAAGGTCATTTGTTGCATATGAAAACTGTTAGATGGAGACAGACTTACTGAAAATAACACTGAATAAAGCACAGTATTCCCCAAGATAGCTTACAAAAGGGAAAGGTTTATCTATCAACCACCATAACATTTAAAGTTTAAACAGTGTGTGAAGGATTACTGCCCCTCTATACTCACTTACTTGTGAAAAGAGTAGCAATACATCACATAGAAAATAAAAAAAAAACAGAAGTAGAAACACACTTTATAGACTGCAATTGCTAAACATAATTTGAAGTACAAAAAGTATATAATAATCCAAAATTATGATTATTAGTATTGGTTGCCTGGTAACCCATTATTCCATTCCTGGCATCATTGTTATGTCAGTATTCTTTCTTTTTCATTCCTTTTTTTCTCCCCTTCTCTTATTTCCATTTCCTCCTCCATCCTCCTATTCTTTCCTATCAAAAACATTTTAAATATATATATAACCAAATTGCTGCAGCCATCTAGACAAGAGGATGGACAGACTAATGAATAAAAAAACTTAGGAACTTTAAATCTGAGCAACTGTGAAATCTATATATTGAAGAACCACCTTTCCAGAAAAGACAAATAATCTAACTAAATTACATTCTAATCTCAAGTTACCCTTTCAGAAGAAATTACCTGTGTAAACTGAAAAATATCAGACAATAAACTATAAACCATCTTTATTACAGTACAATAAAAATCATCTCAAGGGAAAACAACATTTTAGATGTCTGTATGTAAATCAAGAGCGGAAGTGTTCCATTCTAAAACCTAGTCACCTACCTTTCACATCAGTGTTCAAGTATTCCCATCGGACTGTAACCAGAATAACTGGACTCATCCCAATAATATATCCAAACAAAATAAACCACAATACTCACTATGCTAACCACAGAAGCTTCAGAATAACTCATGCCTATGTATAAAGAAGCAAAACTATTCCCATTTCCTTCACTCATCAGAGCCGTTGTTCTCTGTATTCCCCTTATCTACTATTTATTCACTTTCAGTCAAGCAAAACAGCCAACCTACACATTGTCCTTAATAAACATGTTATTAAACTATCAATGAACACTAAACAACAAAACAAAGCAGGGAGACCACCAGCAATCTTCAATGAGTCCAGCACATATGTCATCATCAACAGCAACATCCCGGGTGTCTATCGAGAAGTGACATCTCTAGAGAATCACTTGAGGCAAAACATCTGTAGTCATAAATCAGTGAATGCCCATACTGCTTACAGTCAATGAAATCTGTGTTGAAACTACCAAAGAGCATCACATGAGAAGATTTATATTTAGTATATATTATATGAGAGCTTAACATCGATCTAGATCGTAACATCATTTAAATGTTTGAGCACATTAGAAGGATAGTTTATTTTATACTGAAAAGTTAATGCATGGTAACTAATAATAATTGAAAGAGGAAAAAATACTTAATATTGAAGAATATATGAAGTAACTGTAAACTTTTCATCATGTTGCTCGTGCTTTGTGGTGGGAAGTAATATAGTAGGGAGAAAAGGAAAGACATTTAAAACAAAGTTGACAGTTGATAAATCCAAACTGCCATTCTCCTTGTGAACTCCTTAATGCCAGCAGGCACCACTAATAGAAAACACAATACTACATTGACGAGCAAAAATAAAAATAATAGTAAAAAAGTTCAGTATAAGTGAATGTTTCTGAACACAATATCATTTCATAGCAGTCATGTACCAAGATAAATTCTCTTATAGTCTAATAACTACTACCTAAATATTAAAACTATTTTCATGGTAAATCTTATTATAAGCTTGTAGTTAGTGGCATCAGTTTCAGATGGTGATAAGAAAAAATAAAATATGGATGTTCTCCCAAACATTCAGTTGTCAATCATGTAAATAACTGTATTGAAGTATATTAATGTTCTAAAATGGATTTAATATTTAAAATAACATTTTAATACAATTAATAGATAATACTTTAAAGACAGTTTTCCTTTCTTCTTTTTTATATAAGATGAGTGTATGCAAATCATTTAAGTTACATTTATTTAGACAGCTTTGTTGTGACAGAGGATTTGTCTGCTTTTTGTTTCTTTGAGTTCTACAAGGCAGGGTTTTCAGTAGATCTCTTCAGATTAAGGGAAGACCAGTCCAAGTCTTCTGTAATAGAGATAATGTTACTATTCTTTGTATAAGTAGTAGCTTCTTCTATGGTGTTAAAATTCTTGATTCACTCTGATACTGGGTTCTTAGTCTTGCTGGACATATGATTTCAGCTTTTATGTTTTGTTTGTTTGTTTGTTTGTTTGTTTGTTTGTTTGTTTCAGCAACTTGATAAGTGGCCAGCTTTTCTTTATTTGCTCAGTAATTGTAAAATAGTAGTCATTGTCAAACCTAATGTTACATTGACTAAACTTTAGAGGAACTTTTGTCCAGGCAGTCTTTAGCACCAGTTCCTTGTCAAGGAATGAAAGAAATTTTATTACAATGGATCTTGGAGATGATGAAGATGGTTTCCTAAGAGATCTGTTGGCTCTTTCAATGCCATAAGAAAGACGCTTATTTAAGATAATAAAGTTTAGGATCGATGAGGATAAAAAGGCTATCATATCTTCTCCTTCTGATTTCTCTGTCAGGCCGAAGATCCTAATATTATATCTTTTCTCTCTGTTATCAAGATCATCAATTTTATTTTGAAGTGAAATATTCTGTTTAAACAAGAATTCAGTTTAAAATTATTCCTCTTTAAGTCAACCATCTACATCAGTTAAGGCAGTTTCCATGTTAGATAGTTTTAATTGTTGTATAATTTCTTTCAATATATATGTTTGATTAAAGTAGTTTTCTTTTAATTTCTCTATATTTTCCTGGAATCCACCCATCTTCTTAGGCAATTCTTGTGCAGAAGCCCTGCCAATTTATAAGTCTTTCTTCAGTGAAGCATCTGAATTTTAAAGTATTCATATCAGGTTGTTCTCAGGAAGATTCTCAAGGTATGTTTGACTAGAAATTTCCAATAATGTTCTTTTATTTTCTTGTAATTAGATAGAATAGAATACAAACATATTATTTGTTACAGAAAAAAAAAAAAAAAATATATATATATATATATATATATATATATATATATATATATATATATATATATATATATATACATGTGTGTGAAGGGTCTATATCATATGAGCGAATCGCACAAATTGCGAACGCTCATAATATCGAACATACCGGTCCTCAAACTTACTCATATCAGATCCATGAAACCACACTTCCCCAATGACCAAATCACAGAGACTACATCCTCGACACCACACATCCCCAACAACAGTAAGTATAACTATTACGGAATGGAATGTATTCCTGTTTCCGCAATACAACTAAAAAACAAAAAGTAACATGTGTATAGCAGGGGGGCAAGCCCCCCTGCACCCCCTACTTAAATATACCAACTCTGAGATTGTACTACATTGTGGAAATGGGAATACATCCCGTTGTGCACTACTCACCATTGTTGGTGATCTCCTCCATTGGCGATGTGGTCTCGGTGATCTGGTCGTCAGGGAAGTGTGGTTTTGTTGATCTGACCGGTTCCCATAGATATATATATATATATATATATATATATATATATATATATATATATATATATATATATATGGGTCCCCTTCTTTGCTCATTTCAACAAAACCCATACAACCAAGATGAAGTTACTGAAATTTCAAATTAACAAAACCTTACAATAACAAAAACCTGAAACAGTTACTGACCTGCAGTCTGTTGCAGCAGTAGCTACCTGGATGGAAATATGCCCTTTTTCACAAGGTAGTGCAATCTCAGAGTCAGTATAATTAAGTTATGGGGGGAGCCCCCCTGTGGAAACGAAGTACTCAGTTTTTTGTCATTTTACTTAATGTACCTTGGAGTTATGGGAAGGGTTAGTAGTGGTATGGTGTTTTAGCCGTGTATGGTGTTGTTTTATTTTTGTGTTTGTTTCCCCGAAGGTGAGGGTTTTCAGATAAGTGATTTTCAGGTTTTTGGATTTCATTATTGTCAGATTTCATTAATTTGAGGTTTTGGTAACTTTGTCTCAGTAATATGGGTTTCATTCAAATGAGCATTCACTCATTTAATAATACCAGCGAAACAATGAGTAAGTCAGCCACTGAACTCAAAACTATAAATATATAAAAGTTGAATTTTTCCAGTCTTTAATAAGAAAAACTGCAGAGCTTTAAAAAGTTAATACTTTCAGTTGCTTATCTTGGCTATATCCCCATACACTTTTTCTATAACCACTTACAGCCAATATCTTATTCTCTCTCTCTATCTCTCTCTCAAAGTAATTGCTCAAAGTACATTTACTTTGAATTCCATTCTCTCATGTAAAACTTCAAAGAACCTAATTTTTGTTTGTTTTTTTGCAGGTGCACAAATGCCAAATTTCCATTAACTTTGTTTGAACTGTATTTCACTTATTCATGCTAATTCAAATACAATGCATTTGAATTGAGTGCATTTCAACCAATGATAGGATACCCATATCTATATCTATATTTATATCTATATCTATAGTTATATCTATATCTATATTTATATCTATATATGTAGGCTTTGTCCACTGGGTTAGCTCTGCTGGAAACAAGTATGGTTTTCAGAGGGGACCCAGGGCTACTGAGAAAAAGACAGAGACAGACAAACATGGTAGAATATAATTGAGAGAAGAAAGGGATTATAGAATTAGACATATAAAAGAAAATTTCACTTGTTACATGTATACAGTGGTACACATTTATTTTGTTAGCAATAACATTAGTCATGGATATGAAAGGATTACAAGTCAACATACAGTATTAATCTTATCACATTCAAGTATCAAGCACCTTTAATGTTTAATGGAATGGTCAATGTTGCAGGAAAAATTATATAATATTATAAGAGTTACATGCTACAGGGTCAGTAAAAAATCAGGTATGCCTTTTTAAACTTCCCATGGTTCTTAGAATGGGATGACATGCAACTACACTAAATGTTACTGCACCTAAGTGCAATTACACTTAGTTTAAATGAATGCCTTGCCACATTACCCCATTCAGTGATACATGGGGGGTTTAAAAACAAATCAATCATGTTGAGCAGCACTTTGTTGGTGCTAACTTATTTATGAATCCTCATGGCTGGTTTGATCTTATTTAGTAAGGGCACTGGTTCCACATATGTTCATGAAGATACCTAGAATAGAATCATTAAGTCTGTTTTTAGCTTGCTTTAAGTTTAAACTAAGGATCTCTATTTTTGCAGAGTGTAGTTTGTGTTTTAGGGTGACTTGAACAAATTTAAGTTAGTTTTCCATGTCTATTCAGTCAATTAAGTTTATTCAGGATAATACAATGACAAGAATGGAAAGGGTGACTTGCTGTAAGGACAGCAATCTAGTTGTATGTACGGCAGCAGCGATTCCTTTAGATAGATTTTTGTTTAAACTGAGTTTTGGAAAAGACCATTGATAGTTTTTAAAGGAACGAAAGTACTCAAATGCATTCAATTAATAAATGTATTGTGGTGGAAGCCTTTTGAGTTTTTCCTACACCTTTTGTTCAATTGGCCACAATTGTAGCATCATAAAGGAGTTTTGTAAGTAACAGATTTTCTGCTAACATTTTTATATAGCAGGGTTTTGTACACAGCCAGTCAACATAGGACAACACATTTTGTGAGAATGTCTTTTAGAATGTCTTTTTCATCTGGCAGTTAGTGAAAAAGATTAAGGCTACATTAACAAGAAGCTTCCTGTAGTCCAGGATCTGATTCCCACAGTCTCACTTTACCTACTAAGAAGGTCAATTAATCAGGCAGTGTTTGGGGGCAACTGGAACATTGGAGTATACTCCTCACTAGTTTCCTGGACTGCATAGCTAGTACCTACCTATGAAACTTACATGTTCTTAATATACAATTCAAAGGACATGTTGCCGTTTATAGTAACACTTAAGCATTTCCAGTGAGAAGCAACTTTGATGTAGATGTGGCACCTTTTAGAGTGAAAGGTCTAGAGGAATAATTATGTTTCTGAAATTGATTATTAAATAATTATTTTAGTTTTCTTTTCATTGTGGATTAGGTTATTGTAACTAATCTTGTCTTGTACAGAAATAAGGGATGTTTGTACCTTTGTCTGCAACTGTTAGCAGGTGTTACCACTGTGCAGATGAGTTGATTGAAGGTCTACTACAAGTGCTCATGTACCATTCGAAACATACTTCTCTGTTGCCACTGTCTAGTGCTGGCAAGTGCCCTAACTCCCACCACCTTGATTGCTGTGCTCTACCACTAGGCTAATTATCCCTCCCAGAACATTGACACTAACTCAAAAAAAAACAACTCTCAGTTACTCCCTAAATGCAAAATATCCATCTTCTCCTTATCCCTAACTCTCAGCCATAACTCAATCACTCCCTAAACCTAAAATCCCACTCCCTGACCCTAACTCTGAGTCAACTCCTGATTGCTCCCTAAACCTAAAATTCCCCTCCCTTACCTAATCTTAATTTTTACCCAACTCTTGATCACTCTCTAAACCTAAAATCTCCCTCCCATCCCTAACACCAACCTAGCACTAATTCTGGATTGGTCCTTAAACCCAAGCTCTTCCTCCTTAAATCTAAAGTCCCCCCACCTTGTTTCCCTTCTCTACTTACCAGTTCTATGACAAGACCTTCATTGCCTGCTACTGCTGTGACAGCTGCTTTCCTGAACTCATATTTGAGTTCAAGTAGCCGCTTAGTCATATGGGTGGATAGGGAAACAGACACTTGAGCCCCTGTCTGTGTGCTAATGGATTTTGAGCAGCTGGGGCTCAAGCAGCTGCAAGAGTCTCATTGAGGGAGCCTCCTAATATGGTAACTGTTAACAGATGGTTGACAAACCATTGAGTGCTAATAGAAACTTGCTTGTACTGATGTACAGCCAAGATAAAAATACTTTTGCCAATGAGATGAGAGAACCTGAAACAGTTACTGACCTGCAGTCTGTTGCAGCAGTATACCTGGATGGAAATATGCCCTTTTTCACAAGGTAGTGCAATCTCAGAGTCAGTATAATTAAGTTATGGGAAGCCCCTGTGGAAACAGTACTCAGTTTTTGTCATTTTACTTAATGTACCTTGGAGTTATGGGAAGGGTTAGTAGTGGTATGGTGTTTTAGCCCTGTATGGTGTTGTTTTATTTTTGTGTTTGTTTCCCCGAAGGTGAGGGTTTTCAGGTAAGTGATTTTCAGGTTTTTGGATTTCATTATTGTCAGATTTCATTAATTTGAGGTTTTGGTAACTTTGTCTCAGTAATATGGGTTTCATTCAAATGAGCATTCACTCATTTAATAATACCAGCGAAACAATGAGTAAGTCAGCCACTGAACTCAAAACTATAAATATATAAAAGTTGAATTTTTCCAGTCTTTAATAAGAAAAACTGCAGAGCTTTGAAAAGTTAATACTTTCAGTTGCTTATCTTGGCTATATCCCCATACACTTTTTCTATAACCACTTACAGCCAATATATTACTCTCTCTCTCTCTCTCTCTCTCAAAGTAATTGCTCAAAGTACATTTACTTTGAATTCCATTCTCTCATGTAAAACTTCAAAGAACCTAATTTTTGTTTGTTTTTTTGCAGGTGCACAAATGCCAAATTTCCATTAACTTTGTTTGAACTGTATTTCACTTATTCATGCTAATTCAAATACAATGCATTCGAACGGAGTGCATTTCAACCAATGATAGGATACCCGTATCTATATCTATATTTATATCTATATCTATAGTTATATCTATATCTATATTTATATCTATATATGTAGGCTTTGTCCACTGGGTTAGCTCTGCTGGAAACAAGTATGGTTTTCAGAGAGGACCCAGGGCTACTGAGAAAAAGACAGAGACAGACAAACATGGTAGAATATAATTGAGAGAAGAAAGGGATTATAGAATTAGACATATAAAAGAAAATTTCACTTGTTACATGTATACAGTGGTACACATTTATTTTGTTAGCAATAACATTAGTCATGGATATGAAAGGATTACAAGTCAACATACAGTATTAATCTTATCACATTCAAGTATCAAGCACCTTTAATGTTTAATGGAATGGTCAATGTTGCAGGAAAAAATTATATAATATTATAAGAGTTACATGCTACAGGGTCAGTAAAAAATCAGGTATGCCTTTTTAAACTTCCCATGTTTCTTGGAATGGGATGACATGCAACTACATTAAATGTTACTGCACCTAAGTGCAATAACACTTAGTTTAAATGAATGCCTTGCCACATTACCCCATTCAGTGATACATGGGGGGTTTAAAAACAACTCAATCATGTTGAACAGCACTTTGTTGGTGCTAACTTATTTATGAATCCTCATGGCTGGTTTGATCTTATTTAGTAAAGGCACTGGTTCCACATATTTTCATGAAGATACCTAGAATAGAATCATTAAGTCTGTTTTTAGCTTGCTTTAAGTTTAAACTAAGGATCTCTATTTTTGCAGAGTGTAGTTTGTGTTTTAGGGTGACTTCAACAAATTTAAGTTAGTTTTCCATGTCTATTCAGTCAATTAAGTTTATTCAGGATGATACAATGACAAGAATGGGAAGGGTGACTTGCTGTAAGGACAGCAATCTAGTTGTATGTACGGCAGCAGCGATTCCTTTAGATAGATTTTTGTTTAAACTGAGTTTTGGAAAAGACCATTGATAGTTTTTAAAGGAACAAAAGTACTCAAATGCATTCAATTAATAAATGTATTGTGGTGGAAGCCTTTTTTGAGTTTTTCCTACACTTTTTGTTCAATTGGCCACAATTGTAGCATCATAAAGGAGTTTTGTAAGTAACAGATTTTCTGCTAACATTTTTATATAGCAGGGTTTTGTACACAGCCAGTCAACATAGGACAACACATTTTGTGAGAATGTCTTTTAGAATGTCTTTTTCATCTGGCAGTTAGTGAAAAAGATTAAGGCTACATTAACAAGAAGCTTCCTGTAGTCCAGGATCTGATTCCCACAGTCTCACTTTACCTACTAAGAAGGTCAATTAATCAGGCAGTGTTTGGGGGCAACTGGAACATTGGAGTATACTCCTCACTAGTTTCCTGGACTGCATAGCTAGTACCTACCTATGAAACTTACATGTTGGACATGTTGCCGTTTATAGTAACACTTAAGCATTTCCAGTGAGAAGCAACTTTGATGTAGATGTGGCACCTTTTAGAGTGAAAGGTCTAGAGGAATAATTATGTTTCTGAAATTGATTATTAAATAATTATTTTAGTTTTCTTTTCATTGTGGATTAGGTTATTGTAACTAATCTTGTCTTGTACAGAAATAAGGGATGTTTGTACCTTTGTCTGCAACTGTTAGCAGGTGTTACCACTGTGCAGATGAGTTGATTGAAGGTCTACTACAAGTGTTCATGTACCATTCGAAACATACTTCTCTGTTGCCACTGTCTAGTGCTGGCAAGTGCCCTAACTCCCACCACCTTGATTGCTGTGCTCTACCACTAGGCTAATTATCCCTCCCAGAACACTGACACTAACCCAAAAAAAAACAACTCTCAGTTACTCCCTAAATGCAAAATATCCATCTTCTCCTTATCCCTAACTCTCAGCCATAACCCAATCACTCCCTAAACCTAAAATCCCACTCCCTGACCCTAACTCTGAGTCAACTCCTGATTGCTCCCTAAACCTAAAATTCCCCTCCCTTACCTAATCTTAATTTTTACCCAACTCTTGATCACTCTCTAAACCTAAAATCTCCCTCCCATCCCTAACACCAACCTAGCACTAATTCTGGATTGGTCCTTAAACCCAAGCTCTTCCTCCTTAAATCTAAAGTCCCCCACCTTGTTTCCCTTCTCTACTTACCAGTTCTATGACAAGACCTTCATTGCCTGCTACTGCTGTGACTGCTGCTTTCCTGAACTCATATTTGAGTTCAAGTAGCCGTTTAGTCATATGGGTGGATAGGGAAACAGACACTTGAGCCCCTGACTGTGTGCTAATGGATTTTGAGCAGCTGGGGCTCAAGCAGCTGCAAGAGTCTCATTGAGGGAGCCTCCTAATATGGTAACTGTTAACAGATGGTTGACAAACCATTGAGTGCTAATAGGAACTTGCTTGTACTGATGTACAGCCAAGATAAAAATACTTTTTGCCAATGAGATGAGAACCTTTAATGACTTAGAAGAAGCTACTATATTTATCAAAAACAACAACATAGTTTCTATCCCAGAAGAAATTGAATGGATAGCCCCTACTCTTAAAAGAATAAAATAAACAAATCCTTGGACTGATGCTAGAAAGAAGAAACAAAAAAACTGATTCCAAGATAGCTGTCTCAAAAAAATAACTCTTACAACTACATCTCTCAAAGTATCAACTGATATGGTACATCACTTGTCATCTGTTTTTATTTTTTAAAAAAGGAGGGTTTCTTAAACAACTGAGAAACAGTAATGATTTATTCAGAATGTTCAAAGACTCCAATAATAATTCACAAACAAAGGTAGGTCAAGATGGGTTACTATTTACATTATATATAAGGCAAACAAAGCAACATATAATACAAACATAGAAGTTTCTATTCCCCTACATGAACTCACTGAATACTTATCTTGTTCATTTTTCATTGATTTTACCTATAACAATTTAAGTAATTAATTAACTAATTCAACAAGGTACCATTCATCAGAGTTCAGACTCAAATGTAAAAAATTAACATCATGTATAATAGCAGTAACAGTAGAGTGGTTTGAAAAAAATGCTGTCATGGAGACTAATGCCTTCTTCAGTTAAAGTATGATTTAGAAATGGCATGTATATCCTGGTTAAATAATAGTAGCAAACTCTAAGTACAAATGTCATAATTATTCTGTCTAAATATAGTTAATATTAATTATAGCAGATATCACAGCTATGAGTGCTGTTTGATCAATCCTGATATGGTGTGCATGGATGCAGCTGTGTCTGGCAGCTAGTACAAATGTCATTATTATTCTGTCTAAACATAGTTAATATCAATTATGGCAGGTATCGTAGCTTCAAATGCTGTTTCATTAAGCCTGACATGGTGTGTGTGGATACAGCTGTGTCTGGCAGCTGTTGTATGTTGCCATGTTTGTCTCCAAAAAGCTGTGGGTTGCGGCTTGTGATTGAGGTTTACTGATGCTTGGGTATTAGGAAGAGACATTTGGTGTTTTAGCCAGGATCCAGGGGAAGGGGGTGGATAAAACTGTGATTTGGGATATTTTGGAAGAGAATACTTTGTTTATACATCTGCTGAGTGAGAGGTGGGAAGGCTGGCAGAATGTGTTATCTCTTGTGGCTGCTTGTTGGGAGGTTTTTTTTTTATCTGTTTGCTCTCCATTCTTTTCCTGGCTGCTGCAACACTGAAAGGGAAGGAATTTAGGCTTGAAGTTGCAGTGAAGTGAAGCTTTGCTTCAGGTACATCGTGAGCCTCTGGTACGCAGTACACAGACACACTAACAGAAACAGATGTCCCCAGGTTGCTATGGTAACAGAGACAGAGTGATGATAATGCTTAAAGACTCTGAAGGAGCCTCCGAGATGATTCTCGGCAATGAAGTTTTTGGTTTAAAAAAAAAAATATATATATATATATATATATATATATATATATATATATATATATATATATATATATATATATATAAATAATAAAAGGGCTGTTTTAAACCACATGTACACATATTGATGGTCTCCCAACACTTTGTTTAGCTCATTAAGTTGATTCTTGATAAAAAAAATAAATAAAAAATAAGCACAAGTTTATATTTAAAATGTATTTTGATCCAAACACATTAAGGACTTACATAAGAGTGGTAGTCTGAGTTATTGTGAAAGACTAAGAGCACCTGGTCTTGTGCAGTACCCTTTGCAGTGGTCTGGAAGGTGAGCTTGCTCGGACGTGTTGGGCATATGGGGATAGCTGATTCTAGGGGTGTTCAGGGTTGCCGGGAAGTGCTAGAAAGTCATCAGATTTCCTTTGTGGAAATATCTGTGGGAATGGAAGGTGTGTTGAGTGGTTCGCTGGCAGAGTGGCCACTGCATGGAACAGGACAAATATTGGTTTGGATATTTTAAGAACAGCCTGGAAACACACCACATGAACTAGTGAATGGTATTCTGGCAAAACTGGATGGGCATTGTTGCCCATGCCTGAAGTACTGATATGTGTGTATGTAAGGATGGAAATATACTTATAACAAATAAGAAACTAGAAGGGTCTCATAATTTAAAGTCTATGGGCTGTATAAACATTCTTGGAAGGGGCTAATAATAAGAATAAGCATTACAGCTTGTGGTCTCTCAAATAACTACGTAACAACCAAAAAAAAAAAAACACGCAATAATTATGTAATGTATGATTTTAGTAAATCTAGACATAAAATATATAATCGCCATATAAGATGAAGCAGTCTGCTGAATTTAGATATTAAAGACAGGTTTTAATAACATGGGCTTGTGTATAATAACACTACTGTCTTAACTTGTCATAAATGACATACACTACATTGAACATCAAGGAGAAGCATGATGATTTTCTTATATAAGTAAATACGCATAACAAGTCATGTAATTGCTTTAACTTGAATTGCAGTTTTTGTAACCCATCTTGACCGTATATAATACTTAAGTGGTTAGCAAGGTAACTAATCCTTTACACATGACATAAAACTGACAAAGTTGTTCAAGAGAAACAACAGAAGCCTGAACTTGAAATGCCACAGAATGTAACAATCATATTCTGAACAAATAGTATTAAATTGACAATAGACGCTCAGTTTAATAGCACTGACTTGTGTATAATAACACTACTGTTTTAACTTGTCATAAATGACATACACTATATTGAACATCAAGGGGAAGCATGATGATTTTCTCATATAAGTAAATGTGCATAACAAGTCATATAATTGCTTTAACCTGAATTGTGGTTTTGTAACCCATCTTGAACATACATAATACTTAAGCTGTTACCAAGGTAACTAATGTGTTATACATGACATCAAACTGACAAACTTGTTCAAGGGAAACAACAGAAGCCTGAATTAGGACTGTCACAGAATGTAACAATGACATTCTGAACAAATAGTATTAAATTGACAATAATCATTCAGTTTAACCTTTGCTGATTATACAAAATAGAATGTTGCCATTTAAATCTAAAAAACTTTCAGTATATGACATAAAATGGCAATTTATAGATATGGAATAGGAATTTGTAATTAATCACAATAAGTGAATTTTTTTGTTTTTAACCTATAATTTTACTCATTTTATAATAAGAAATGATAGATATGAAAATCCTTATGTATAGGAAATGGGGGGAAGAGGGATGCACTGATAATTAAAATGCATTAACTTTTATCAATGTTCACATAAAACAAACTTGATGCTTTAAGTAAGTTAGCAACAAACAAAGTGATTACTTAAATGCTAGCAAACAATGAAATATAACTTCTGACGTATTATAAACATTAGGTATAAATATTATTACTATCTATTTATATTAAGTAATACATTTTGAAAGACTTCATCAATAAGGGTGAATATGTTAAATAACTGTGTGCTATAATCTTTTACTGAGGTTTTATATATGATACATCCTACTTTACTATGATTGAATTGCTTGTCATCTATCTTTCATGTAAATATTAATTGCTTATACAATAAGTAGATATTTATATTGTATTAGAATTCTGTCTAATCTACAATAGTACTATATCTGTTCAAAATAATATAAATATTGCTTATTCCTATTACAAATATTCTCCATATGATAATTCAATTTATGGAGCTCAGATGTTCTGGATTGTCAAGGTATGAATGATAATCTGATGGACTTAGGTTTATCCATCAGATTAGGAATGATTTTCATTCCATGGCTAGTGTGGATCTTAGTTTTGTTAATATTTATTCATTTAAATTTATTTCACAAAAACATTTTTTGTATGCCTGACCAAAACATTACTTTATTGGTAAACACTCAAAGTATAAAACTGATAATTTCCTTTAAAATCTCAAACATATACTTTATAGTTATCAGAGGAAATGTTTAATAGTCACAAAAAAACTAAAAATACATAGTCTAAATAACTTAAAATGGATTTAACTTTATTGTCTTTAAATACCAATGGCTTAAACAATCCTAGCAAGAGATCAAATCTACTGAAATATTTAAAACTGAACAAAGCACACATTGTCTTCCTTCAAGAAACTCATTTCAAAACAAATGACAATTACAAATGGAATCCTAAGGAATATATGATATTAGCACAATCCACTTGTAAGACAAAGACAAAAGGGGTAACAATTTCATGGAAAACAAATGTGATTAACCCAGAAATCATTTATAAGTATGATGATAAAGAAGGCCTTATGGCATTAGTAATAGTTAAATATAATAACAGAATATGGACCCTAGCCAATCTATACTGGTTCCCATGCATTGGAACAGGAACTGTTAAAAAACACTTGGATTTAATTTACAATAATTATAAAGGCAACTTAATATTAGGAGGATATTTTAACTGCATATTTGATATTTCTGAAACTACAAATAAAAGACCACTGTGTATACATCTGCTGTATCAAAAGCTTTAAACAAGTGGGTAGAATAATTTCATCTTGTAGATACTTTCAAATTTAAAGATAAATCTTTGTTGTTTTCCCATCAAGATCATAGATTTCGTACCCAAACTAGAATAGATAAAATATTTGCTACCCATGACTTGCACTCTAAAATCATTAATTTCTTAATCACTCCCTGCCCCTTTTCAGACCACAATTCATTGATGCTAAAACTTCAAAATGGGTACAAACCATTAGTCTTTAACTCCAGAATTCCAGCATATATAACTAAAATTAAAGAGTTAAAACCCTGATTATTATCTGAATTACAGTTCTTCTTAGATATTAATTACACCACAGAGATAAATAAAATAATGATATGGGACTCATTAAAAGCTTATGGTAAAACCCTAACTTAGTATAAAAAAATCAGAAAATGTGATTCTGAATTATTAGCTCTACAATCCAAATTTTTGTCAGTAAAAGCTGAAAAAATGAAAATCATTTGGAGATGAAAAAGAAAGCAGAAGTATTAAACAATAAATACAATGAAATTCTAACACATAAATCTAGTTTAGCTTTAAAAAAACTAAAAATTAATATTTTGGCCACTTCTCCCAAATATCTACATAATTTATCCACAAGAATCAAAATATAATCAAAAGCTAATAACATTAAAAGTGTCTTCCATAAAAAGAAAGGGAAAATGTTTTGGATATAGGTGACATTCTTGATGCCTATAGAAATCACTATATGGAACATTTCTAAAAAGAAAATATACATATTGATCAATTAAATCTAGATAAAAATGTTCTAAAATAAAAAGTAGCAGAAAATTTTAAACTAGATCTGCAAGCACCCATATCCTACAAAGAAATGACAGATACAATAAAAGAGGGTAAAAATAATAAAGCTCCAGGTATAGATGGCATAATTATGGAAATATATAAACTTTTTCCTTCAAAGATACTATCCCTCTTCCATAAAACCCTATTAGAAATTCAGTCACAAGCTTTAATACCACCCTCTTGGAGATATTCCTTAATCACACCAATCCTAAAGGAAAACATATCCCCAAACCTCTGTACCTCATATAGACCTATATCATTATTAAATAATGACTATAAGATATTTATGACAATATTAACTAACAGAATGAAAATACCACTATCCAAAACAATAAATAATGATCAAACTGGAGTTATATATCATAGACACACACATGGCAATATTAAAGGGATAATTTCTCTTATAGATTATGTTAATAAATAAAATAAAGAAACACTCATAATTGGCTTAGATATAGAGAAAGCCTTTGATTCCCTAAATTGAGACTATTTATTCAAAATCCTAATGCTATTTGAATTTCCTTCATCCTTTGTTCATCTCCTAAAGAATATATATATAAAAGTAATTTAGCATATGTCAAGTTAGGTCCTTTTACCTCTGAATCTATACATATAACAAAAAACACTAAACAAGGATGTCCCATGTCGCCAATTCTATTTGCTCTGGCTATTGAAATATTGGCAGATTCAATTTGTAACAATATAAAAATCAAAGGAATAGATGTTTATGAACAATACAATTCTAAAGTAATGCTATTTGTTGATGACAAATTACTAACATTATCTAATACAAAAGAGACATTAGAAGAATTAGATATATTAATTGACAAATTTCACATGACTTCAGGACACCATTTCAATAAATCAAAATCAAAATTTTTATTTTTAAATAAAAAAGAACTGCAGACTAAGGGGGATCACATCACAGAGAAACAAGAATATACCTTAAAATATCTAAGTAACACAAAACAAAAGTGGGTGGTATCCTCTTCATCTCAGAGTGTAGCCCACTTATGTGGTGAGTAAAAAATCAAGATGGAAGAACACTCTTACTGGAATGGTTTTTACTCCTGGTGGTCCAAGTCCAATTCCTAAAAAGGACTTAGCTGTTCATATGTAGTCTTGAGGAAGACTGTTTTGGCTCTTAGAATGGCCTTTGTAGTCTTGAGGAAGACTGTATTGGCTCTTAAAAGGGCCTTTGTGGTGCAGAGAGGTGGTCCTGAGAAGGACCTTTGTAGTCCTGAGGAGGACTGTTTTGGTTCTGAGAAGAACCTTTGTGGTGTGGTGGTCCTGAGGAGGACCTTTGTAGTCCTAACAAGGACTTTTTGTGTAGTCCCTGTTAGGTAAGAGGTTGGGTTACACCCACTGAGCCTCCACCCGAGCAGACAGGGTCTGGCCCTGTCAACAGATCTTTTTTTTGTCCTAAAAAGGACATTTGTCAGTCCAGATGGGTTCTCAGTGAGGTCCGCAGGTAGTCCTTATAAGGACTGGTGTGACCCCTTGTTAGTCAAGGCTGGGCTAGGTGAGTTTCAAGTAGGTAGCCCTTAGAAGGACTGGTATGCCCCCTTGTGGTTTAAGGCTGGGCTTATTGGTGGAATTTCAGTCCTTTGAGGGTCTTGAAAGGGACCTAGTTAGCCCTTGGAAGGACTGTTGAGAGTTAAAAACCTCAATCCCTTATAGGTACAGACAGACATAAAATGATGGACAGGCCTCAGACAAAACCTCAACCTGAAAGAGGACTCAATCCTAGTCATGATAGATGTGGAGGCATTATACTCAGTATTGCACCATGACTGCTGTATACAGACGACCATTGAGGCCTACCACAAAGACTGTGCTGCCCTGCCAGGGGAAACAGAAAAGATTAGCAAACTGGTGTTGCAGAACAACTTTTTCAAATTCATTTCAAGGATATACAGACAAACCACAGGGATTGCCATGGGGGCAGCCATGGCTCCAAGCCTGGCAAATACAGCCCTAAGAAAATGAGAGACAGATTTCATTTATGGGTCCCCATACTTCAACAAGATGGCATGTTATTACTGCATTACAGATGACATCTTTCTAATTTGGGAGGGCAGCAGTGAGGACCTCCAGGGCTACCTCGCATTCATCAACTCCACCACCAACTTCCTCAGGTTTACCCACAAACTAAGCCTTGAGAAAGTTGAGTTTCTGGATCTCCTGCTGGTCAAAGACCTGGTGGGCAATGGCATCGACCATGACCTCTACAGGAAACCCACCAGGGTCAACTTCCTCCTACATGCCAGAAACATGCACCCCCACAAACCTAAGAAAAATATCATAAAATCGCAGGGCCTCAGGATAGCCAGGATTACTAAAGACCTCAACAACTACCTGAGGAACATAGAGGATCTGGAGAAGGACTTCCTGGTCAGGGGCTACACCAACAGAAAGATCAAGTAGGTACTGGACCCCATAACAGAGCACAGAAGGAACAACATTTTTAAATTACACCAGAGCTGCAGAATTAAGGACCACTACAACAAAGAACATCAGCTAAACTGCATCCTACAATATTCCCTGGACTTCAAGGATATACAGAAAATCATCACCGACAACTGGCCAATCATAAAAAGCAACTGACACTTCGGGCATATTTTTCCAGACAAACCCAAATTCACCATCAAAAAATGCCCCAACATCAGAGACCACCTTGAGAGGAAAAACAACATGGACAACTCTACCCCTAAAGGAACCTAGCCATGCAGTGATCCCCCATCACTTCTGCAGGTACACCAGCAGAAAAGACAGTTTCTTTTGCCCCAATAACAAGAAGATCTACAAGGCAAAAGTGTTGGGTAACTCCACCACCAAAGGTGTTGTGTACAGGGCACAGTGTTCAAAATGCCCAGCTTTCTACGTAGGAAAGACTGTGAATATGCTAAAAACAAGGATAGCAAGGCACCAGTTTGATATCAAGTATGGGATCATCACAAACCCCCTGGCTGCACATGCCAGACAGCAGCCCGGACACATGAACTTTCATTTCCACATAATGGAGGAAATCAGGGAAGAACCTTTCAGTGGAGACCATAATTCATGCCTTGAAAGCAAAGAACTGACCTGGCAAATAGAACTGGCAGTGAGAAAATCACCAGGTTTGAACACTATGGAATCCATAATCCCCATTTTAAACTTGAGGACACTCAACCATGGACTATTCGGATAAACAAAATACACCAACAAAGGACTTTCATTGACACTAGGCAATGAGACTTACTGTTTTCCTAATGTGCAATATTTTCTCATGTTGCTTTTCTCAAGACAACAGTTGGATAAAAGGTATGTGAATTACTAACCATCCTTGGCAAGCACAATGGGTTAATTAATAATAATAAGTTTGGTACTGGATACTTACAAGCCTGGCCTTTGTCTCTCCCCCCACAAACCCCCCTCCCCCCCCCCCCCCCCCTTTTTTTGTGTGTATTTTTCTGTTAGTTGCTCAGTAGGGACTTTGATAAGGATTGATAGTTAGTTGTGATTTCTCACATAGTCCTTTATTCTTGGGCTTTGCTTGATAGTTATTTGGTTACTATCTGTTATGTTTCCTATATACCCCTCTTCTTGTTTGGAGCGTTTGGGTTCCACTATGAGACCTAGGTAGATAGAGCAGATTGCATATCTATCTAATATATTTATATTGAGTTTATGTATTATTTGTTACTGCTGTTTAAGGACTAGCGCAGAGTCGTGCATTCAACAGCGAGTGAAGTCTTAATATCTGCCACGATTGAGTGTGCTGCTATAGTGAGTTTTGTCAAATGGTGTACTTTTGGTTTATTTATTTTTTAACCTGCTTTACTGCTGATGTACACCTTAAGTGTATGTTACAGCTTGTAACACAATGCTTTCACTTTATATATGTCAAAGTAAGTATTGTGTGTTATGTTACTTTAACATTATGTAAACCAATTCTATGATGAATGCCTGAAGCAAGCTAGGAGCTAGAGCCAACACAAACTGCTATCTATAATGGATTTATGAGCTGCTGTAACATTAAGGTGTTTAGTTAGCAATCAAAATATATATAAATATATATATGGTTCTTTTGAATGGATTTTCAAGCTGTTATGCTTTCAGGTTAGTGACTTTTATTGTCATATGGCTCTGTTTTCGTCTGTATTCAGTTAGAGTTTTTATTGTGTCTACCTAATGTTGTCTTTTTTGCTTTCCTGGATACATCATGAACTAGAGTGTGATGTTTGTTTTATTTTAATAATCCAACACTTTAAATAAGTTAAGTGCATTATGTGAACCTTATGTGTTTTCTGCACACTGCAGTATTTGAAGCACTTGTTGTTCAGACTGTTTTTATTTTATGTTTGCAACTCAGCTGCATTAGAGTTGCTGTCATCCAAAGGTGTTTATATGTTACTTGTTCGTATTAATCACCATATATAATGTTTTAATTATATGCACTTGTTTAGTGCAGATTTTAGCTTAGATTTTAGCTTAGATATTGAATGTTAGTATATATGTCAGTAGTTTATATGACATTGTATTTTAGGCAATATATTTAATATTTTTTAGTATTGCTTTGAGGCAACTGTTTGCAGCATTTTCAGCATAGGCCTTTCATGTGTTAGATATGAGTTAATGACCTTGCTGTTTCATTGGATAATTTATGACCAATGGTTTTAGTTTCATTAGTTTTTAAATAAGTCGATTTCTTATTTTGTATAAAGTCTGATGAAGCCTACGTAAGCGCTAACTACAATAAATTATTATCCTTTTACTTCGGTGTCTCGTTTTACTTGGATACTTGAAAGAGTTTATGACCTGTGTTCCTGAAGAGGACTTTATGACCTGTGTTCCTGAAGAGGACTTTTATTCCTGTGACGTGGTGAGAACTGATAACTGAAACCAGTTGAACTGCCATTAGGTACCCACACTTTTATGACTGTTTTGGTTTATGAACTTTTTTCCTGTGTGGGCACCGTGCTCTGTTTGCTGTGTGTGGCCTTTTTTTGCTTTGTTAATTAATAATCTTATCTTAGATTTTGGATACCATTTCACAAGCAAGTCTTATGGTTTTATATATTTAATCAGATTGTCATTGTTTCGTATTTGTTTCGTATTTGTTAATCAGATTTTTAGTGTTTTGTATTTTTTCACATTGGCATTGCTGTCCATAGATTTATCTGCATTTTAATTCAAGTCGTTTGCAAACAACTATACCTAGATTTTCATCTGCATTTACAACCTGTTTTTATCTCAACCAGAATAGGCCAACTCAGTAACTTTAAAACCTAGGAGTTTGGTCAGATAGCATACAATTTCCCCTAAGGGAATAGTTAATTCTTATGACTCTTATGATTCAGCTTAATAAAGGAACACAGGGGGCCAATTATTGCAATTTATATTATTTAGATCACAGGTGGCTTTTTTCTCTGCTTCCACACTGAAAGTGATAAATCCCTTAATTAGTACTAACCTACTTTAAGACTTTCACTAAACAATTGTTAGAATGTCTAAATCTACATCTAAATCTAAATTTTAAACTTCCCTCCTCCATGTGGTGGTAAATGCACCACTGAGCATGTAGACCTGGTTTAGCTGACCCACAGTTCCACAGGGCCGGCCACAACCCTCTAGTTAGGGCTGCTGAGCAATTTCTAGCGTTTTCTGGTGCCAAAATCATAAAAGTTAAATAAATCAACAGAACAAGTTTTTACTGTCTAGTGATGTCCTTAAAAGGACATTGCTGTCTCTATAGACCATAATAATTGTTGCAAAGTCTTAATTAAATCTTCCCACCTCCACGTGGTGATAAATACACCACTGAGGTTTTACACCTGACTTAGCCGACCCTCAGTTCCACAGGGCCAGCCACAACCCCCTAGTTAGGGCCACTGAGCATATTTTAGCATTTAAAAAACATAATACATTAAAATAAAATAAAATAAATCATCAGGATAAGTTATTTCTATCTGGTGAGGTCCTCAATAGGACAATTTTGTCCCTATAGACTATAACAATGTTTTTAAAGTCTAAATTTAAACTTACCACCTCCACGTGGTGATAAATGCACCACCGAGCATTTGGACCCAGTTTAGCTGAACCTTATTTCCACAGGGCCGACCACAACCCCCTAGTTAGAGCCGCCGAGCATACTCTAGCATTTTTTGGTGCCAAAACCATAATCAGTAAATTAATCAAGAGGATAATGTATTTCTATCTAGTGAATGTAAAATAAAGCTGCCCTAATATGATTTCTTAAAGCAGGTGGTTCAAACATAGCACACTCATAGAAATTCATCAGTTTGTTTTAGTTTTTAATTTTTAATACTTAAATGAAGGAACCCTGGTCCTAAAAGCTCATGTTGCTCTCCCGCTTGGATCTTAAAAAGCAATGGAACCACTTGGTACTAAAACTGAAGTTTAAAGAGGCTGAAAAAGATTTAAGTATATTTTATTTCATTTTATTTCACTTTATTGTATTTTATTTCATTGTATTTATTTTTTTATTTTAATGTTTTAAATTTAATTTTAATTACATGATTTTAATCTTACATGATTGGAGAAAAGGCCACACTAAAAAGAGGTATATGATAGAGACACCCACCCAACATTTGTGATCAGGACCTTATATGTTAGACTGCAACCATTTTTGGTCCCTCCACTCTCTCCTTCCTCCCTCCCTGAAGAAGCTAGTTTGCCAAAGCATTGATCATAAACTCTGAATAAAGATTAAGATGCATGTTCTTTTCTGTTACACACAGGGAAGTTCTGGCTTGTGTTATAGATTGATTTCTAGTCTAATGTCTTTAATGTTTTTGCCTTGTGTGTTAAGTACTTGTCATTTGGTATCCTGAGAATTTTAAAATATAATGTTTAAGTGGCACACCTCTGCTAGTATCTATAAACAATATGCAGGCACTAGTGGACCACTTAAAACTTGGTGAATAATAACATACTAAATCTGGTTAAAAGGATTAAAAGAAGGGTAGTATACTTGAGATAGGGTCTGTGGAATATCCATACCAAATGTAACACAATACTACTGGTTGAAACATTAATTTGGACCTGATTGAAAGTAGTTAGCCACACCCACCAGGGGGAATGACTAAATAAAGGCAATGCCCTATCCAAACCCCCCACCATCATGGTTGGCTGTCTAACCTGACACACCCCCTATAGATCTGTATAAAAGTAAGCACACTACACAAGGTTTAGTTACTCAGAACAATGCTTGGAGGAAGGTCGTATTAAAAATTGTAACCTGCAAGGGCTGAATAAAGGATTTCTTTTGGACTGGAACTGGCTCAAGGATTCAATTATTTCACAGTGATCACAATGCATGCTATTTATGTTATATGTGTGTTTTGCTGTGGCCTATTTTGTTTTGTCTGAGGCCTGTCCATCGTTTTATGTCTGTCTGTACCTATAAGGGATTGAGGTTTTTAACTCTGAACACTGCTTCCAAGGGCTAACTAGGTCTCTTTCAGGACCCTCAAAGGATTAACCGAGATTCCACCAATAAGCCCAGCCTTGAACCACAAGCGGGCACACCAGTCCTTCTAGGGGCTACCTACTTGAAACTCACCTAGCCCAGCCTTGACTAACAAGGGGGCACACCAGTCCTTATAAGGACTATCTGTGGACCTCAATGGGGAACCATCTGGACTGACAAAGGTCCTTTTTAGGACCAAAAAAAATCTGTTGACAGGGCCAGACCCTGTCTGCTCAGGTGGAGACTCAGAGTATGCAATATAACATAACTAAACCCACTAAAACTCATATGATTAATTATTACATTGACTCATTTAGGAAAATTATTAATGCAAATATAGATTTAAAAATCTGGTTTGATTTTTTAACACCATTTATAGTCACAAAGCACTTTCCACATAAAATATATAGAGAAATGATTAATTCCTGGGAACAGAAAGGGTTTGTTTGTTGGCTCCAGTGTATCAAATAACTAAATGTTTTAGATATGCAAGTGATAAAAACAACATACAAAATTCCACAACAGGCCTGGCTAACTTTACAGAGTATTCTGTCATATTCGCAAGATTTAAGTAGAACAATTAACAATTCTTCATTTAAAGAAATACATAAATTTATGAACTACATATATGAAATCATATGTAATGACTTTGACATGGGAAACAGTATTTCAAAATTTTACAAAATATTGATAAACTATAAAACAACACCCAAAACCTCATATTGGAAATATATAACAAAAGGACACTCAATACAGTTAACTGAAGATATTACAACAAATATCTTATTATCGATAAAATATACATCCTTTATACAATACTGGAAAGTTTTTAATTGGAATTGTTTGCACAGAGCATTTTTAACCCCAGAAAGAATCAGTAAAATTATTTTTTCCATAAAAGGAATATGTTGGAGATGTCAGCAAGTACACAATGCAGACTGGAACCACATTTTCTTTGATTGTGTTACAATTAAGCCATTTTGGATTGGTATTAACTTTCTACAAGCTTTATTTAATGAATCGTTTTATTTAACTAAAGCTCTTGTATTATTAAATGTGAATGAAGGTCCTCATTTGACTAGGTCAAACATGTATCTAGAATGGACTATACTTGCAATTTCTAGGAAGTGTATAACAAGAAGATGGAATACAAACACAGTACCAACTTCAGAAGACTTCTACAGCATTATTGAAAATTAAAATTAAAGAACTAAGAATTTATCCAAAGCCATTTATCAACAACCCTTGGGTAAAAGTCTTATCATTGGTTGACACTATACAATAACTGATCAGACACTGTGATAATGGATTGTGCATTCTTATAAAGTAACTGTATATATTAAGATCTGTTATAGTGTCAGGCAAATGTAAATAGTGTACATAGTTGTTTAAGATGTTATGTATAAATACCATGGAATTCATTCAAATGTATTTGAAAAATAAAAAAAAAATTTTTGAGAAAAAAAACTATTTTCAGAAACCAAGACAAATGGCAGCTGTAGGCTGACCAATACTACAGCTTTAGGTAACTTGCTAAAGAACTTTAAAGAGAACTGTTGGGATACTGTGGTAATTTCTGAAGCCATGTCTCATTGTTGTAAATTGATGCCTGACAGATAAGCTGTTATTTTGTTATGTATGGTTCATTACATTGTTCTAGACCGAGCACTTCAAATGTTGATAGGTCTTTTACTTCTGATGAGCTCAGCTTGTTTCCAGGCTGTGGGGAACTACCCTTCAGCTGGACTTCTATTTATTACAAATGTATGTGGGTAGGTCTTGTACTGAGCACTTTAGGAGGGGGGATCACATTACTAACAATGATGTCCTTTCATCTTTAACAATACTTTTTGATGGAGGTTTTTACAGGCTGGAAATTTAATTTTATGATTGGATGTGGCATGACTGTTATAATTAAATGTGTTGCTACTCTGACAGATGAATTTTCTGAAGATTGATTTAAAATAACTGGCAGATTTACTTGCTGTATCATGATGGGATGTTAAATTGAAATGATTTGTACTATTGCTAGTTGTTCTGTGTGGCATGCTGTTAAAGTAATTGCAGAAATCCATGGGTTTGTAAATGCAGGTGAAGTGCAGATTATAGAAAGCTTTTCTGGCAAACTTTCTATGTGCAAGGTATGCGTTCTGTAAAGATCTATACTTTTGGAATGGAGTAAAGTATTTGCTCTTTTGTGCTCTATCCATGGTAGATATCTTGGTTTCATAAGATGCCAAAAAGGAAAGTCATTATGTTTGGTTAATAGATCTAGTAAAAGGGTGTTGAATCATGATAGCTTCACCCACATTTGAGGCTTGGTGTAGAAATTACCAGTTTGTAGTTGGCAAGATATTTATTACTTATCCAGATTTTATGTTTTAGAGATTTTGCAGGAGCATAGCCCTTGGTGGAGGTGGTGAGGCCTTGTTCTTCCATACAGTGTAGATAGGCTGATGGTCAATGAAGTAGTTAGGTAGAGGTCCTGTTATTGAGACATTTTGTGGTTATCTTATTAGGATCCAATCTAGGATGTTGTGGTCTCCTGTAGTGGCTATGTACCATATAATCTGCCAAATTTTTTGCCACATAAAATTAAATCTTTTGTTTGTTCCTAATAACTATTGGCAATAATGGGTCAGGCTTAAGCAAAGCCCAACATTTAAACATCAAATAGATAATGACTGAACTTAAAACATTATATTCCATTGTAAAATATATATTTTCAATTAAATCATTTTAAAACACCATCTGATAGCTTTCTTGGCTCCTCTATAAAATGCTGAGAACCAAGTGTCTGCAAGATTAAAGACAAAAATAACTCCACTCAGTGGTTACTTTCCCCAAAACACAGAAAATAGATGGTACATTGTCACCAAACATGGGAGAAAAATTATCTCCCATGATCTGGTCTTTTGGCTGTAAATGCAAAGTGCAAGCATAGCTCTAAACAGTGAGGTGCATGAGTCAGAGACAAAACAAAAGTATAAGGAAGGTGAGTGACTGTCATAATGAGAGTTTGTGTAGAGCACTAACACTCCAAGCTACTAATGAAGTGCATGCTGTACCCATGGTATAGGATTTGTTTCCTTCCACCTCTTTTTTTCCTAATCTGTGATTCTGAGCAAGCCACTTAACTAGACCATGCTCTTAGGTTGCCCTGATAAAGACAATGTACTGGAGGTTTTTTTTTCTGTGCTGCTACTGAAACAGGCTTTGACAACATGATTGTTCCAGGCAAACATAAATAACTAAACAAACATAAATAAGTAAACAATATCTCTGCAAATGGAAAGCCAGCCCAGGGTACATATCTCTCAACCTGTTAGTGCTAGCATCAGGGTTTAAAGGCAAAAATATTGAAATGACAAATGCCCAATATGAACAGATTCTAAATATTGTTTTCAGTGATTTTTGAAAGTTTCTAAAAGAGCAAGTTTTGCATTAGCATGCATTTTCTGAAGGATATCTACAATGAATTGCCATAAAAGTACAAATGTTATGAGGGAAAAGTCAAAACCTAAGAGACAAAAATCTGGCATTCTGCAAAATTATAGGTAGCTCATTAGAGATGTGTAGGAGCAACAGCTATCATGGAGATAATCAGCAGTGTGTTGAATTGCAGTACTGTCTCCATAAATGAATGTTAGTAATCCATTTGCAGTCATGGTTGAAGCATTTGATAGTTCAGTGTATGGTGGTAATTGTAGTAAGCCACTTGTTACATTATTAAGCAGCTTGCCATTGTTGCAATGAGAAGATTTTTATGTAATTGTTTATTTTCTTACAGTTTTGTGCATTTTAACTTTATTTTTTGTTAATTTTTGTTTCCTGTGCTCCTCAGTGTACAGTTAACTGAGTAAGGGAAGCACCATATCTAGTGCTGACTGCTTGATAATCTAGCTAGGGATCCATGATCATGCATTTGGTGATGCAGTAGCATAGCTCCATAGGTGATTCTGTTGTCAGCAACTTCCACTTGCAGCACATAGTATTAAGACACTACCCTCCATGCAAATGATTAGCTGTTGTCCACAGTTCATGTTCCTCAGCCTCCCCTTGCCACTGGTGTGCAGACACAATACCACATAGTGGAGGGAGGCTGAGTTTGCCATAAATGTAAAGTATAAAGCTACCTGGGGGGTAGTGAACTGTACATGGAGTGGTGCAACATTCAGGGAGCTGTGACTTGAACTCCTCAACTCTCAGCATTAGGATTTTTGGTCACTGCCATCAGTGATTGGAAGTTGCATCATTCTGAAGCTTGGGTATTCATAGGTGAACCAGTTTCACTTCCACCATATCATTTATTCTCATATAACAAACTCTGTTTTGACATTCTTGATATGGTACAACTTTTCCAATATGCTTTTCAATATCAATGAATTTATAAATGCAGTTTAAAACAGCAACTAACAACAGAAGCTACCTCTGTGAAAATCACAGGTCTATATTATGTTGTCGAAAGACGTGTTCAGCACACACGTCATCATCGACACATAAACAGTAAAGAAAGGAATCGCCAAATGGCCACTTTAGCCATTTTGTTTCCCAGGGAAAAAAAATCACTAGGCTGAAAAAACAGAACACAAATGAATAAACCCTACAAATTGGGGGGCTTTGCCTTACACCTCCCCCCCAATGTGGGGGGGTGACCCCCCCACACCCACCCAACTAAATATACCAACTCTGAGATCATACTACAGTGGGGAAAAGGGCAAATCCCTAATGATGGCCAAGCGTTTTTTTCCCCCTGGGAAAACAATTGCTGAAGTGGCCGTTCAGCAATTCCTTTCTTGCTGTTTATGTGTCAATACAACATAATATAGACCCAAAAATCACATTGTCTACTGCATGCCTGCCAGACACTTTTTTTATATATATACTTTTTGGCCAGGTTAATCCCATTAGGCCAATGGCCTCTTTTCAGGAGAGGCTTAAAGTAGTAATTCATACTGACCAGGGGAAATCCTCTTGTCAGTAAGTGCTATGGGATCTTTTACATTCACCTGAGCTACCACCAACTCAGTCAGATGGGAATATCAGTTTAATGTCTCATTCGAAGGGCAGAAACTTAGTTCCCTAAATGTCAGGAAACTTAAAGTATATTGTGGACAGCAGCCTGTACCATGCAGAAAAAAATCAATGGAACCATGTCCTTTCCAAATGCATTTGTTTTTATACTATTTTAATGTTTAACTAGAGAAACACCAAGATAATGAATTTGATTATCAGAACACTCATATGTAAATTTTAAAGCAAACTGATTATTATCTAATTCATAAACAAAATATCCAAACTCTAATTTATTATTTGTATACAAAATACTAATTTATCAACAGAATGGAAATAATACAAAACATTGTACTTAAAAAATCTAATCTACACATCACACATTCTTCAAAAAAAAACATAAACAAATTAGTATATGGGGGCATTATGGTAGCCTCCATACCTTAAATTACCACCAAAAAAAATTATATAAATAAAATTTAATAAAATGCAAAATATATTGGGATGTCATATTACAATTAAAATAAAATCTAAATGCCATAACACCATCTTTATGTTTGATGGGAAGTGTATAAACTTGAAACATCAATCATTGTCAAATAAACTTGTTTTCCTCCCTACCAAAATGTAATAGTTTGTAACTTCTTCAGCAGTTCATTTTAATCTTTAATTATATATGAAATCATTTCCAAAAATGTATTTAAATAAATATTTATAAGTTTTCCAATATTCTCCTGATGGATCCCTAGCATTTTTATATAACTTTCACAGAAAACAAAAAGTAGATATACAAGGTTGTTGTATTATCAAATTCTTAATTTTATCACAAGCAAACTGGTCTAATGTAATACCATCTTCAGTTAGATTGTCATGCCATTCAAGCTTACTTAAATTAAATTGTATATTATCATTACCTGTCACAGAAAACATCTCACATGCTTCTTTAACCATAAATTGAAAGCAATGTAGAAAATAAGTCACTTTATCAGTAAACTATCGTATAAGATCTGTATTAGTGGAACACAGTCATTAAACATTAAATTCCCACAATCAAAAGATATGTCAGAGCAACATGTAAAAAAAATAATCATTTTCATAATCAGAATTACAATCATTATTATCCTTATAAAAAAGCCTTTAAAAACAATTTCTATAAAATTTAACATACTCAATCTGCAGTTGATGTAACTGGGGCAATATTGTTGAAACAAACTTTAAACCCTTTGACAACACAGACATGATAGAATCATTTAACTCACAGACTGGTAAGTTCATCACAGGTGTTTTATACAGTTCTTGATGATCCATAAAGCATCCAAAGTCCAATGATGAAATAAAAGTCTCAACTGTGGAATGTTGTAGCATTTATATTTGCATTTGCAACATAATGGCAAAATACAGTTTTTAGATTTTGGTGAAACATACCTTTTTAATGCTTCCTTCCCATTTTCTGTTGATTATTACACTGTTGCCCAAAGGCCACACTGTTTCTCCATTTTCTGTCATTTGCACAAAAGCTTTCACTGCCTCCAGAGCTGTTATGTTGTTTATTTTCCAGAAATGATACATCTCAACTACCCAGAATTTTACAGAATATCCTGAATTTTGCTATGTCCTCTTTTATAAATGATTTTCTGGTAAATCAGTGAGGATTAAATCCAGTCAATAATATCAGTCATTTAAGTTTCATGCTTCTTAATACTCAAAACATGTATTCTGATGCAAAACCTACAGTTCTATTAGCATTTTAGCTGAATTAGAGAATTATTTAAAAAAATGTCCATGATCTTGGCCCTTACCAGCCCCTCTCTCATTAATTTTATCTTGTTCCACAATTCTCAAGCAAAGAAGTTGAGAGGTATGCCTGGAAGGTTTGGGAATAGCTGTTGTTGTGGCTTTATTTTATTGAAATCTGCACCGAAGTCTTATCATATCATATCCAGCACTATTTTTTGCTTTTTTTTCAGTTCTATACACAGGATGTCCTCTTGGAACACAATCATGGTCCATTGTGTAAGGCTTGTGCCACACTTCAGACACTGTTTTAAGTTTTAAATCTGTACTTGGAAAGTTGTTTTGCTGCAAATGATTTTGCTGTTCATACACATGATTAATGGTGCTGGTGTGTCACTTAATGTCAGGAAGTGATCCATGTACTTCAGCTGTATCACTCTGATTTTAAAATTGATCATATTTAGATTTAAATTATACTGTCTATATCAATGCATGGTGTGTGTGTGTGTGTGTGTGTGTGTGTGTGTGTGTGTGTGTGTGTGTGTGTGTGTGTCTGCCCACAATAAAATGTCATCAGTTATGTTTGTAATGCCTCCCAATTCTCAGTCTCATATTTCTGATGCAACAGCTCTTTGAAATGCTTTTGATGCTGATGATGTACAAGATGGAAGTCTACAGAATCTCTACATTTCTAATGGCATATTAAGCATATACAACTTAGAGTTTTCGTGAGCTAGCTTTTTTGTTAGAAACCATTATGTGTAGCTAATACTGAGATAAATGTAGCATTTAACTTACTCAGACTACTTCTTCAACAGTACGCAATGGATAATGCTCTTTATTAATCACATTATTCAGATCTTGCAGACCCATACAAATGTGAATCTTGACTTTTTTCTCAACAATGACCATATTTATTCACCATTCTGTTGGTTCGAATTGCTTCTTAATAGCATTTAAGTTTTCCATTTTTACCAGTTCCTGTTCTGTTTTACTTATACATGTTATGGGTTTTTTTCTATGAGCATGTATCACTGAAAAAGCATCAGGTTTTATTTTGATGTGACACTTTCCTTATAAGATTCCTAAGCCTGTGAGTAAATCAACATAGTCATGCAGGATGTCATTGATATGGGTTTGCACAATATCTGAGATGTCTCTGTGACAGTGTGAGTGACTTTGAACTCTCAGATGCAAATGTTTTATAATTTCTAGCTTCTTACAAGTCATATTATCCAAAACATCAGCATACAAATAAAAAGTATCTGAAGAAACATCAGTGCTATGAATTCAGGAGGTTCGGGGGCTGTACAGGACTAACACTGCTCCTTGTCGTCATCTGTGCAGGGCATTAATGGTTTTATAGCTATTGCCCTATTTCCCGCAGTGTCATTACTAAGTCCCAATTGTATGTTCATGAATTGCCCTTGTCCTATTTTTGCATATGTTTAGTCTTGTTTGTTTGTTTGTTTGTTAACTGGAATAAAACACTGACTCAAATGGGCCATTTTCAGAATCAGCCCACAGGCAAATAAACAACAAACATGTGGACTTTCAAAGATGGCTACATGCTAATCAACAGCTTAACTTCAGCTTTCCCAGAGTGAAAAAAGAAACTGAAACAACAGCTAGGAAATCTGTCAATTTTAGTAAATTCAGTTACTAGCAATTAAGTACCTTGCCTGGATGTCAGCAAGGAAGAAACTAAGAGAGCCTGAAAGAAAATCAACTAGAGAAGGTGACAAGAAAATACTGGCTGGAAAGAATTCTACAGCTGTGCAGCAAAAAGTAGTTCATGCTCCAGCTTTGGTGCAAGACATGGCTTCCAGTAATTCAGTGGAAAAAAATAAGTAAAATGTGACTAAAAAGAATATAACTAAACTAATGCAGCTGTAAATATTGTACACAACACTTGTGATAAATGTTGCAAATAAACTTTTACTTTAAGATATTCCTTTAAGAAAGGCAGGAACTATGTTGTTTTAATTAGAGTAGGTCCTTACATGATTGTTAGTTAATGAAATCACTCAGTGATGTATAAAATGGAGGGCTGACATCAGCCATTTCAGATCACTGGCTCTTCCTGGAGAGGAATTTTGTGCCTGATGGAGCAGTTCTAGGTGAAGAATTACAGAGTACAGATATACCTTGACAAAGGAGTCAGAAGAAAACTAGACAGCTTTACTGTTCATGGAAAACCAGAAGAAAAAGAGATATTGAGAATCTTATAGACTTGCTGTGAGAGACTGTATCCAGTTGCACAAGGCTTGATTAAAAGGTACTTTGAGCTATTTTCTCATTTCACATGGTTATTTAAGAAGAACATGATGTTTTTGCTGTTCATGTTCAGTAAAAACACATTGTTTTACAGACTGATGGTCTGTATGTCTGTACATACACACACACACACACACACACACACACACACACACACACAAACACACATATTTATGTGTTTATATATATGTGTATGCATATGTATATAGATACACACACACATATCTATATCTATATATATATATGTGTGTGTGTGTGTGTGTGTGTGTGTGTGTGTGTGTGTGTATATATAATATATATATATATATATATATATATATATATATATATATATATATATATATATATATATATAGGTGCATAGGTATGTACTAGGCTAAACACCACTAGGGCTTTTTTAAGCCTAGCCATACATCCCAAATCTCTTACAAGTTCTGGTACTCTTGATAAGTGTATGCAGGGGCTTGGAAGATGAAATATTTAAAGGTATGCGCCTGGGGGATGAAGCATTTACAGGCTGCCTATGTCCATTAGAGATATAGGTGCCAAACCAGGGATGAATTTCCTATTCCCCATCTGATTTTTTAAGTTACACTTAAAGTGTGTTAGGGAAGAACTCTGCTTCACTTGGATGGGGAGACTGTTCCAGAGAAGAGGTAGTCTCTGGGATACATACCTGCCTCTCTAGCAGGTCTTATTTATATCAAAGGCAAGGTTTACCTTTTTTAGAATGGGTAATTGGGGTGCTGTTTATTTTGTGAGTATGCAGGAGGTCCATCAGGCTGGGGTACAACAATGCCAAGTGTGAAGGCTGCCAGCCTAGCTAGATAGAATTTTGTAAATACTTCTATGTCATTTGTGAATAGTAATATGATCTGAATCCTTGCCTTAGAATTGTAAGAAAACTATATGTCTTGTACTGAGCTTCAAGATATTTACCACTGTGCACCCTGATGGAAAAGAGCAGAAATGTGTATAAATTACATGCCTATGCAAATGTGTTGATGGTAAAGGCTGGAATATACAGAATTAACTTGCAAACTCTAAGAAAATAAGTGGAACTTGTTTATGACTCTCTTATCTCTGTTTCAGCTGAAAGCAGACACAATGTCTAGAGTTTTAGGCTTTCCTATTGTCTGGAAACAGAGGTAATTGCAGGTGTCCAAGGTAATTGTTTTATGACTTCCAATTTCAGACAAGCTTCTAAGAGAGAAGTGTCAGCTTCTGAGAGATAAGTATTTTTAACAGAGACGTGTTAAATTATAAGTTCCTGCTAGCCTGGGAACTAATGCAGAGGTGACAAGAATGAGGCAGAAGAGCACCCAGTGGTTTATCTCAGTCGTAGGCTCCAAACCAGGGTGGAATGCTATGTAGCTGGAGAAAAGGGAATGTCTAGCCATAGTGTGGGCACTACAGAAACTTCGGCCTTATCTGTATAGAAGAAAATTCACTGTAATTACAGATCAAAATCCCCTAACATGGTTACATTGAGCCAGCCATCAAAATGCCAAGTTGTTAAGGTGGAGCCTAGGGTTGCAAGCATATGATATGACAGTGCAGCACCGCAGTGGGGTTAGCAATGCCAACGCAGACAGGGAATGGGGTAAGGTATTCCCAGATAGATTCAACCCTCTCAAGCAATGTTTCTCAAGGGTCACTTGAAAAAACTAGCTTGAGTTCTTGGGAGGGGGGTTGTGAAGGAATGGAGCCCAGCATCATAGAATTTTGTAAATAATTCCATGTTATTTGTGAATAGCAATATGATTTGTATGCTTGCCTTAGAATTGTAAGAAAACTATATCTTCTGTACTGAGCTTCAAGGTTGTAACCACAGTGCACCCTGCTGGAAAAGAGCAGAAATGTGTATAAACTACATGCCTATGAAAATGTATGTGTTGATGGTAAAGGCTGGAATATACAGAGTTAACTTGCAAACTCTAATAAAATAAGTGGAATATGTTTATGACTCTGTTATCTCTGTTTCAGCTCAAAGCAGACACAATGTCTAGAGTTGTAGGCTTTCCTACTGTCTGGAAATAGAGGTAATTACTGGTTTCCAAGGTAACTGTTTTACGACTTCCAGTTTCAGGCAAGCTTCTAAGAGAGAAATGTCAGCTTCTGTGAGATAAGTATTTTTAACAAAGACATGTTAAATTTTAAGTTCCTGCTAGCCTGGGAACTAAGGCAGAGGTGACAAGAATGATGTAATCTGAGATGATTCAGCAGAAATGTTTGTTAATAACTTAAGAACTATCTCAGAGAGAAAGTCTGTGCATTTTGTATATTGTTCTGGGCCTGTAAACATCTCTTCACCACTTCTCATCTGTATTCGCCTTGCTCTGTAAGTTATTTAGAACATAGTTTCTCTTAGAGACAGATAGGAATATAGCAAGATTAGTATATATGTTTTCTGTATTTATGTGAGACTGTCCTGCAATGTTGTTTTAAAGTATTTCCTGTGATTCTGAACTTAGCTGTCACTATGTTGAGTTAATGAGCATTGTCTTGTGCTTTTATTATTTATTATTAAATATATTTAAACCTTTCAATTGCAGCTGGTTTTGTTTAGAGATATTTAAGCTCTTAGAGTACTTGCATGTATTTGGTGATACTGTATAGGCCACTCTTAAATAGCCTTAAATGTCCTGGTCACACTTACTATTTGGATAACAGTAACATTACACAGTAGAATTGGGCACCCTTTGGTAAGGGCCTTTATAGTAGATGACAAGGGTTGTTGGTAGCAGGTGGTACTACCATAATCTGGGCAGAAGAGGGCATAGCTAGAGAACCTGTGCCAGCCTTCCCCAGGAGTGTCTGTTTGTATATAAATCAAATCTCAAAGTGTGTGTGTGTGTCAGCTACTTGGGTAGGGACACGAAGCACTGGTTGGACAGAGAGGGCACTGGAGGTTTTGGCTTGACCACTCAGCTGAGATCATAACCCTATAGCTATGCCAGTGGGGAGTCTTATTGGGGATCTGGAGAGAGAGGGAGAAAACCAGCCCCAGACTGACTGTGATCTCTGTGTGCTCTCAAGGGAAATTGTACTTTACTGTGTGTGTACTTGTCATCCTTCCAATGTGCACATCCCTCACTAGTGTTAGTGGTGAGGATTGAAGCTCCTTGATTACTGGGCCAGTGCAGGGGCATCATACCTAGTATGCTATACATAGATCTCCACTCAACAGCCTGTAGGAGACAGAATACAAAGATAGGACTATAAGATGGTCTGAGTAAGACATGTTACTTATGCCCTATATTCTTTTAGTAAAGAACCTCTGTGGATGTTCAAGTGTTGATTTTGCCTAGTTAGGTACATACAAAACAGGGCATTCTACTCAATGATGGGTTTGATGGATGCTGAATACATTGACCTCCTTGGACCTAGGTGACATACCTTTGTTTTAAAGTTACACAACATAGAATGATTGCTTCACTTCAGTAGACACATGATGGTCAAATGCTACATTGCTGTGTATGTGTGTTCCCAAGTCGCTGACTACTGGGTCAATTCTCAGGGCTGTGTTGTCAATATGATAGTTACCAGGGGTGGGTGACTTCCCAAAGGATACTATTATGCATTTCTTATTTTTAGTTTAGTCCATGGCTCTGAAACAAGTTCTTTTTCTGGTTCAGCCATTCATGGATAATATTAGTGCCTGTGGGGCATTCTATGACTGCTCCTCATTTGCACTCATCTGCAAACTTGGTCAGTGAAAGATCCTTGACATTGGCCTTGACTTTAGACAATGCCAAAAAGGAGAAGCCCTAGGATTGATCCCTGAGGGACTCCACTTGGGATTGGCCTCTTTATAGAGATGGACTCCTTAATTCTGATGTCCTGGTACTCTCTGTGAGCCATCTGGCTCTCCACATGGTAATATAAGGGTTTATACCTAACTTCTTTCATTTGTCAAAAATGCCCAAGTGGGGTATTGTGTCAAATACCTTGGCCAGATCAAGGTAGGTAGTGTGAACATTCTGGCCTCATCCATTGCTTTATTGACCTTCCCAAAGAAATCCACCAGGTTGACAAGGCAAGACCTGCCCTTGACTAAACCTAATTGGGTTGGGTCCAGTGTCTGGTGTTTTCCTAAGTCATTATTGATCATTTCCATTATAAACTATTCAATTCTTGACTTCTCTTAAATATCTTTCCTCCCTCAAAGCATTTTTCTGCATGTATTGTTCTTGCAATTTCCATTTTTTATGTAATTTATTCCTACCCTTTTCTAATGATCTTTCTTCTTGTTTTTTTTTATCTTTGTTACACTATTCATTAATTCAGTTATAGTTGATTTTGATTTCCATTTTCTTCTAATTGCTTTTTTGGCAGCCACCAAAATTAAACTTAACAAGCCTTACTATGTCTAGATAATTCAGATCCTGTATCCCAGCTCAAGAAATCATTTCTTTAGTTACACTCATTTGCTTGCCTGGTATTCCAAAGAGAGTACCCTGTATGGAACTTTTAAAGTCTGACAACTCATTACACTCTCAAAACATATGTCCCAGTTACCTCTTTCTTCCCCATTATACCTCCAACATTTGCCAAATACCTGAGAAAAAAAATATTTGGAGTCTGCTTGGGGTATGTATGCAAACACTTCCAGGCAAAAATCCTAAATCTTCTAGACTTTGTTGCATATTTGAGAGCCATACATGTTTTATCCCATTGTTTCTATGTGAACTGCATATCTAATCCCGCTATCCAATCTTTTCTGACCTCTTTTGATTGATTCCTATAGTTATCATGCAATATGTTATACGGCCTTCTAATGTTCCCCTTTTTTAGAAACAACTTCTGTTCTAGATTCAATTAAAAATTCAACTAGTGCAGGTTTTTAATTTAGGATCCCCCAATCCTTTTCTCTTTGTCTATACTCTGTGATATCAATCACTGATAGGGAAGGCAATCACTAGCATGAAATCCAAATATCTTCTTGGCCTCTTCCCATTTCATTATCTTTCCTCCTCTAGTTATTTCTTCCCAATACATTGATTCCCTTGCCAGCTTCATTCAGTAACTTCCAGTGGTATTTTCTTACATTCTGCTTCCTTCTGGATCATTATTGCTCTATTAATGCTTTCAAATGTTTGCCTCCCCTCCACAAGACCACATTATCCCATATCTATCAATGTTGGCATCACTATTGTCATTCCTTTAGTCATGAACACTTTATAATCATGGTTTAGAATTGAAATGGGCCTAGATAAAGCTGGATCAGATGGGTCTTTACTGTATTGAAGTATTACAGCCAACACAGCTTTTTTTTCCAGGATGCTAACACCTCCTCTCTTTTTAAAATACTGTTAAACAAAACTTTCCAGATCTTTATCACCTTCTTCCCTTCTAACTTCCAAACTTCCACCAGAATACCATCTATTCCTGGAGACTTTCCTGTAGATTGGTCATACATCACCATTTTTGTCTTCTCTCCTCTTATCTTAATTGTTAATTATTGAGCCTCATGTTCCTGAAACATTGCCATATTTAATTCTTACAAAAAATATTTCCATTTGTGCTTTTTCTTGATTTCACCACTGCTTTATACAAATCATATTTTCATAAATGTTCTGAAATATCTCTGATACCTTTACAATATCTCTAATTATTTTTTTGTTATAGGTTACCTAAGTTTGGCAATAACCCTTTCTGTTTTCTGTTTCCTAAGTTGCTGTGCCAAAAGTTTTTGTGCTCTGGAGTTATTATCAAAAAACAGTTACTTAACAGTAATCTTTCTAAACTCATGCATATTATCCAAGTACCCCCTCATTTCTTTTTAGCATTCTGCAATTGCAACTCCCCTTCTTCTGTGAGATTCCCCTTATATTGTAATACTTTAACATTTGTTAACCCTTCTAAATATTTTTTTTTCTTCTTGACCTTTATATTTTATTTCTACCCTATTTTCAAACTCCACTTTCATTTTATCCCAGTCACTAGCTATAACTTCTGAAGTACTTTCTATCTTCCCTAATAACTCAAGGATAATTTCCACTGTCCTTTATTTTTAATGGGTAGGTGGGGAAGTGCCAGTGTCTCAGCTTTGCTTCATTACCCTGTGTTTTTACCTTAGAATTATTGGATCATGATCTGAAATAGCTTTTGGACGTGTATCACAATTCTCAATTAAATGGGCATATTCCTGTGAAATATAATTTCTATCAAGTCTAGCCCAGTTGCTGTACCTTGAGTAAATTCTCTCTAAGTTCCTGCTATTGAATTCATGTCTTTCATACTAAAATATCCTCATAAATTTCTTCAGAAATCTACCATCTTTTATTATATTTTCCATTCTAGGCCCCCCACATATATCCTCAATGTTGCAACTCAAATTCCAGTCCCCTGCTGAAAGATAATTATTTTTCCTCAAATTTTTAAGCTCCAAAATAACAGTTCTTGGTGGAATATAAATACATGCCAGTATAATCCTCATCCCTTGGCAGTAGCCCCTTACTAGTACAAAGCTGCTATTATTAACTTTTTTCTTCTATCACTACTAGCACTCCTCTAACAATTAATATAAGTACTCCTCTTTTCCTTTGTCATTAATATTCTATAGAATATCCATCCTGAAAGTCTTTCTTTATCAAATTCACATGCTCAGTTTTTTTTTACAAATGTGTCTCCTGTGGCATTGCTATTTGCTCTCTGCATTTCTTAATATTATTGAGTATTCTTTCATTTTGTCTATACCTGTGACACAATTCACATTCAAAGATAATATGGAAAGTGTCACTATTATGGCAAGAAGTCATTACTTAAATTACCTTTTGTGACAGATTGCACTAGTTGCCAACTGTATGTGAAAACTAGTCTGGTGCCAAAGGAGAGTTAATCCCTCTACTACCAACCAGTATACCTCCCAGCTATGTGAGACAAAGGGACTATGGCCCTTGGATCCACTCCACTGCTCCAAATAAGTATAATGGCTATCAGAGGGATGGTCTCTCAAGACACACCATTGCTACCCAACAGGTTAAAATAGAAAAGGAAAAGTATATACAATCTGATTCAGTAACCAATTATTCATATATAACTTGGCTCCCAAGAGCATAAAGGGGATATGCACTACAATTCTGGGTATGGGCTTCCAACATTCATATCCAAACAAGGACTATACATCAATCACTCACACAGCTGAGACTTTGGCTTAGCACTCCATGCACCTTTCTTACCTGCCAGTTGTGAACCACAGTCTCCCAATGCCCCTTGCCCATTGTTGCTGCTTTTCAAATTATTTTTACACACGCACACAATTCAAAGTGAAAGCTGGCACAATCTCCAGTTCTGTACAGCTTTCTTTCTGTCATGGTACTGCTCAGAAGCACAGCTGGTTCAACCAGCACCCTGGTTGAGTACTATGAACCAACACCCCACCCTCACAGCTCTTCAAGAGAAGAGAAAAAAAGCACTTCACTGTAATAAGCTGATCTCTACATTGTAGGTGATCTGCATATTACAGTTAGATATATGCCCCCTCCACTCTTCCACTAAAGAGCAAAAAAAAATGTTTCTTCTACACAAACCAGGGGGACAACTGCATAACACACACACACACACACACACACACACACACACACACACACACACACACACACACACACACCTTCCTTCCTGCCCCAGCCATTCAGGTCCCATTTCTGTGCCCTGCCCCAACCCTCCTTCAACATATTTGATTTAAAAAAATATTTTAAATTGTAGCAAATTATTTGCTATAAATGTGACAAACCCTGCCTGCATAGAGTGCTGTGTACTCGTGTTTAGTTTAAAAAATATTCTTTTTAAAATGTAGCAAACCACTTACTAGAAATGTAACAAACAGTTTCTACAGTTTATACTCTGTCTGAATGGATTGCTACAACACTCAAGTTTTAGCAAAATAAAACATTTTTTTTTTACTTTTAAACTGTAGAAAACTACTTCCTACAATGTAGCAAGCAGTTGGCACAGTTCAGACCACATATGGAGTGTTACAGCATTTAGGTTTGACCACAAAAGCAATACCAGCTTTTAAAAGAGGACAGAGCACATAGGAAAAACCTTGGATTTTCTGCTGTACCAGCGAAGCTAGAAGGAAAGGACTGTATTAATTTTATGAAAACAAAAATAAGCAACTGGACTGGTATCCCACAGCAGGAGTTGTTAATTGAAAGGGCACATCATCTGTATGCTCCAAACCTGGCCATGAGAAAGCAACCTAGACCTTTAACAGTAAAGAGGCAATCCTACTAGCAGAAGGAGTTGATTTTGACAAAACTGTGGTAGAAGAACAAAGTACTAAAAGTGGGATACAGTAGAGTCTTTGTGGAAAATGATTACTCACTGTACACCAGGCAGAAGAGGAGTAAATTTATTCCAGCAACCAGGGAATGTTGAGAAGCAGACATACGGTTCAAACTGCTGTACCCAGCTATCTTCAGAATATTCTTTCCTGGAGGGGCAAAATCATTTTTTGATGCAGAACATACTAATGAGAAAATACAAATGTTTTTCCAACAAAAAGTGAGCTATGAAATAGAAGGAAATTCTGTTTCTTGTTCTTTTGGTAATAAAGACTGCAGAGAGACTGTGCCAATGAAACCTTTTCAAATGTTTCAACTTAAAATGCTTGAGAGACAGAAAAAAGCACAAGAGTTGACTAGAAGAACCAATAATACATTGGAAAGGAAGCAGAGACTGGATTTGGGAGATGAAAATAAACAGGAATAAAACCAGCAGCTAGGAAAATGACAAATAAATATGGGATAACAAAGCTTTAATTTATATTTGTGAAACATGACAAAAGAAGAAAACTTGGAAATAGTAGACTTTTTTTACTTTGCCAGACTTGTCTGAAAGAAGGCTTAGGAAAGGGGAAAAGGAAGGAAAGAGTTAATTGTAATGAAAACAAAATGTTGCTCTTAATATCTTTATATGTATGAGACAATCTGCATGGTATAAAGTAAAGTTTTCTCAGTTATTTTCAAGTATAATGGGGATACTGAAGTGTCCTGTTTTTTTTTCCTTCATTTCTCTTTCTCCTTGTTCACTTAAGAAATGCAGGCACCACAATGTAGAAAAAAAGGAAAAGACAAGTCTGGTCAAAAGAGTATGATACAAGAAATATTAATGTGCTTGTTCTTATTCTTGCATAGGGGATTAAGGTCTTTGGCATGATCTAGTAACATGTGTGATGGCCGTGCCTTGGCCCAGCAATCAAGGAGCCTCAATCCTCACCACTAACACCAGGGAGGGTGTCTCATATAAGATGAAAGGAAAATAGCAAGAACAGTGTACTCCAAAACACTCGAAGCCGATAAAATCCAAAAATCACACTTTATTCACAAAAAATCCCTGTGGTTGAGCGCTTTCATCTGTGACAGTACAGATTTCTTCAGAACCAATTCCTTACAGCAGTATATTCTATTTATACAAGATTTGGCGCCAAAAAACCAATTAAGTCTTAAAACAGCAATATTACCTTAGAACCAACACTCATATAGTACTGACTAAGATGCATACTGAAATATTATAAAATAGAAATGCTGAAATATTAAAATGTGTATATCTAGTTGATTATTGTATAAATTAATAATTTTGTTAATTTTAAAATATAATATATAAAATATATAAAAATCACATTCAGGATAAGTAAAATGAAAAATAAAACAATAAACTAATAAACCTCCAATACACACACATCTTTCATAGTGAATCAGTATGATACTTGTAATAATGTGTAAAACTCAAAGTACCTTTCTTTAAGTAGATATAACTCCTTGTCAAACATATTAACATAATAGTATGTGTTTCCTATGTCCCTCGTATGTAAAAAACGTCCATTTGACACAATGAACACAGCCTGTTGTAATACTATATTTGAAATGTATAAAAAATTAAATTAAATTATTTGTTTTACAATTTTATTTTAAAATTCTATAAAGTGCATGTAGTGCAATAGCATTAAAACTAAGTGGGTATTACCAAGAAGTACTTAATTCAATGCTAACAAAGGTTTTATACTATTATAGTCGTTGATGCCAGGTCGTGTAGTGGCATCAAAACAAATTTGCCATCTACTTTCTTTCCATGCAAGAAATGTCTTCCAGTTTCCACCTTTGTCCTTGACATCTACTTGGTCAATGATTGAAAACCTAAACTCATGCTCTAACCCTTTTTCTTGTATGTGTCTGTATAATGCATTTTTAGTGTCCTCTCTTTTAATACTGTACATGTGTTCGTATATGCGCCTCTTCATCTTCCTCTCTGTTTTGCCTATGTAGAAGGCCGGGCAGGCAGTACAGATGGCTATATAAACTAATCGCTGGGAATCACAATTACCTGCTGTACAATGTACCTTCGAGTGCATGGTGTTTTTGAGTCTAATGGTGTGGGATGTGTTGATGTACTTACATTGTTTACAACATCCACATTTTTTAGTCCCTAGTGTACTCTTTTTGTCGTTCTTCTTCATTCCACCCTCCAGTATATTTTTGATGTTGTTTCCTGTCTTATACACTGTACATATCTCAGTTCCCACTAGACTCCCTAAAGTGCCCGCAGAGGTAATGAGAGTCCAATGTTTCTTGAGAATATCTGTGATCATGTGTGCAAACGGACTAAATCTTATTACGCATACTCTATTGTCCCAATCATTACTCTTGTTGTTCTGTGTAATGATGGGGCTCCCTAGCAATGGTTTATATTTGAGTCCCCATTGTGCTTTTACAAAAAGGGTTGTGTTTTCCAATAACTTTTTGGGATATCCCCTTTCTGAAAAGAGTTGTGTGATGTTGTCTAGTTCTCTGTTCATATCTTCATAGGTGGAGGTCATCCTTGCTGCTCTGATGCACTGGCCCTTCACTATATTTTTGAATATGTGTCGAGGGTGGCAGCTAGTGAAGTGTATATAGTCGTTAGAGAAAGTTGGTTTTCTGTAAAGTCTTGAAATGAATCCAGTGCCTGTATTGCCAATCCACGTGTCCAGATATGCAATACCCTTTTTGTCGTATTGGTACGTGAATCTTAAAAAGTCAGTGGTGTTGTTGAGGTATTCCACAAAAGTTGGGATCATCTCCGTTGGGCCAGTCCAAATGATGAACACGTCATCCAAGAATCTTGTGTAAAGTCTAATATATTTGTAGAACTCGCATGAGAATATGTACTGGCTTTCCCACTCTAGCATCACCATATTGGTTTAAAATCGAGCATGAAGCTCCCATAGCTACCCCTCGAGATTGTCTGTAGAGTTCACCTTGGTGCTCTATATAGTTGTGTTCTAACACCAAACTCATCATGTCCATAATCAAATTCGTTCTGTCCCAGCTGCCTCCTAGATATTTACTTAAACTACTCAGGAAATATTCAAGTCCCGTATTTGCAGGTATGCTGGAAAAGAGATCTTGGACATCAATGGTTACGAACGTCAGATTTTCATCCCACACGTCCATGGTTAATTTGCTCAAAAAGTCCCATGAGTCTTTAACCAAATGGTTGACTTTGGCGTAGATGTGCTTTGTCCATTTGTCAATGATAATTCCTATCTTGAATGTCTTAGACTTGGATCCGGAGATGATAGGTCTAAAAGGTGGGTTGATTTTGTTCTTATGGATCTTCGGAATTCCAACAATGTGTGCCAAGATTGGATAATCAGTTTTAACGTAGTCATATAATTCAGTAGTAATCCGTTTGTCAATTAAGTACTCCTCTATTGCATAATCAATGCGTCTATACCCTGTGTTTATCTGATTCAGGGATGTCTTTTCGTAGTTTCCTGAATCATGTAAGATACTGTTTATTTCTTTGTAATATTGTTTATTGTCGAAAATCACCACCCCACCACCCTTATCCGGTTTCATGATTCTGATCTCTTTGTTGATAATGAGATCTTTAAGGCACATTCTTTCACCCATAGTTAAATTGTCTGTGAAAGCATTGCCTACCCCTTTGTTGTTCCTGATGTCGTTGTATAAGTGGTATATGTCATGACAGGCCATGTTTTCAAATGTGGCCACCTGTGGGTTCATGGTTGGCACATATGTGCTTTTCTTTACTAAGGTGTAGTTGTTCCTGTCGTAACTAATCCTATTGGGGTGGTCATGAAATAGTATGGCTAAATTCAACCTCCTACAAAAAAACTTGATTTCCTTTATAATGTCAAACACTTCAAACTTAACCGTTGGTATGTATTTCATTCCTTTACTAAAAAGGGATATGATTTCTTTAGTTACAGGTAGGTCAGTGTAGTTGTACACATTAAAGCCTTGGTGGCTGCTGATGCTAGGTCCTCTATTAGGAACAGTGTGTGACGTGACTTCATCAATGTCATTAATGATGGAAGATGGTATCAGAATGGGGTCAACCCCTAATGTTTTAGTATGACCTACATCTGTGACTAGCTTAGTAATAGGGCTGCAATGATTTTCTAATGTTAGCATTGAATTAAGTACTTCTTGGTAATACCCACTTAGTTTTAATGCTATTGCACTACATGCACTTTATAGAATTTTAAAATAAAATTGTAAAACAAATAATTTAATTTAATTTTTTATACATTTCAAATATAGTATTACAACAGGCTGTGTTCATTGTGTCAAATGGACGTTTTTTACATATGAGGGACATAGGAAACACATACTATTATGTTAATATGTTTGACAAGGAGTTATATCTACTTAAAGAAAGGTACTTTGAGTTTTACACATTATTACAAGTATCATACTGATTCACTATGAAAGATGTGTGTGTATTGGAGGTTTATTAGTTTATTGTTTTATTTTTCATTTTACTTATCCTGAATGTGATTTTTATATATTTTATATATTATATTTTAAAATTAACAAAATTATTAATTTATACAATAATCAACTAGATATACACATTTTAATATTTCAGCATTTCTATTTTATAATATTTCAGTATGCATCTTAGTCAGTACTATATGAGTGTTGGTTCTAAGGTAATATTGCTGTTTTAAGACTTAATTGTTTTTTTGGCGCCAAATCTTGTATAAATAGAATATACTGCTTTAAGGAATTGGTTCTGAAGAAATCTGTACTGTCACAGATGAAAGCGCTCAACCACAGGGATTTTTTGTGAATAAAGTGTGATTTTTGGATTTTATCGGCTTCGAGTGTTTTGGAGTACACTGTTCTTGCTATTTTCCTGCCAGTTGTTGCTGTTCTACTTTTTTGCCTATATAAGATGAAAGGTTAACAAATGCACACAGTAAAGTACAATTTCCCTTAAATTCACACAGAGATCACAGTCAGTCTGGGGCTGGTTGCTCCATTGCTCCCCAGGTCCCCAATAAGACTGCCCACTGGCACAGCTATAGGGTCCAGATCTCAGCCTAGCTGACAAGCTAACCTCCAGTACCCTCTTTGTCCCACCAGTGCTTTGTGTCCCTGCCCAGGCATCTGACACACCACACACACTTTGAGATAAGTATTTATACAACTTCACAGATACTCCTGGAAAGTCTGAAACAGATTCTCCAGCTGTGCCCCTTTAGCCAGATTATACGGTAGTAATTTCTGCCACTACCAGCTAATACTTATCAGCTACCCAAAGGCCCTTAAAAAGGTGTCCAATTATTGCTGTACAATATTATTATCCAATTGGTAATGTGACTAATCAGTCTAAGGCTTATTAGAGTGGCCTTGTACAATAAACTCTATAAACATGCAATGTACTCTAGAGCTTACCCATCTCTACACAAACCAGCCACAGGTAAAAGGTTCCAAAATATTTAATAATAAACAATTAAAAACACAAGACAATACTACTACACCACAGTGATATTTAAGAGTTCAGAGATCACACAGAAACTTAAAACAATACAGTAGGTAAGTTCTGATATAACAGAAAAACACTTACCCCGGGATTCAAGAAGCTCGGCGCAAGGACGGTTTTAGACTTGCGCCGAGCATCCTCACTACAGATGGCACAGCAGTGTCATATGAATATGTATGAGGGAGCACCGCCACAACCTCGACGTGCACAGGAAACGTGTGCGAGTGCAGGGGGCGTGTACAAGTGCTCTATGGAGGCATAAACATGCCCCGACACTTGCAAAACCTACTATGCCTACTAGTAGAGCCCACCCCTAATAGTAAGTCAGTAATTCAGTGTCCGTGGATACCGAAATGTATGCTAAGCACACAACAGTGTCCACGAACAGTGAAATAAGCTCGAAGTAGTAAACACATAAGCATGTAGAGGAATGTTGAGCTCTGTCCCTAGAACTTTCACAACTAGATTCCTTGTCCCTGTGTCCCTATTATATATTCGAATTGCTGCAATATCGAAGGTGTAAGCAAAGTGCACTGTGTCTGCACATCGCTGCCCTCCGCCGAGCATAGCTTACACATCACATTCATTCAAACAGAGAAAAACATGCAGAATCAATGTGTTAATAGTGTAGTGTTTAGAGCATCCACCTAACAAACAGGCATTCACGGTTCGAGCCCAACGACAGCACATATCATTTTCCATGTGGAATGAATGTCGTTTTGCCGTAAAACCAACATAAGAGTATCGCATGAGATATTTAACTTAAATATCATTCAAGCAAAGTGGCACTGTCATAATGAATAAGGTACTAGTAAGCAGGTGTAAGCACAACTAAGCAGCAGTAAACACATATAAGTACCAGTATGCAAGTCTGAGTGCACTTGCATGGGTCTAAGCAGTGCCCAGCATAGGAAATGTATATAAGTATATACAGGTATATAATATATATATATATATATATATATATATATATATATATATATATATATATATATATATATATATATATGAAGAAAGAACGACATAACAATAAAGCATACAAAAGGAATGAGAAGGGAATCAACAGCAACCCCAGTATTATATAGCGCTGTCAGCGTATGTCATTTCCAGCTGGGCAGGAGTGAGCAAAGCACTGCTACTCACACCACAGGCAGGCTATTACCATTGGGAGTAACATTGTTGATTTGCTAAGTCTACTTTACACACAGAGGGTAGTCCCTGGTGGGACTACCCAAAAACTGATAGACCATTTGGCCATCCAACCATTACACAAGCAAGGGCAGGTATGCTCAAGGACTAAATGGTGGGAGAGCCTGAGAATACATGGGTTGGGAAACATACGTGTAGGGCCCCTAATGCTCAGGAGAGGGCAATGTGTGGAGGTTTGTCATGGCTGCAATAACAAGTGGACAATGGATGGTATGCATGTATTTTGAACATGGGTGGGGTGGAGGAACTATGGGTATGAAATTATGGAGCCAGGTGTGCCAGGGTTGGATGGGCTGGTTCTAATTGGACTGCCCCGTGGAAGTCAGTGAGTTTGTTCTAAGTATACATGCATACACACATGCAGACATCTATATGTAGAAGTACATTTTCTGTAACACATTCATTCCATTTGCAGACATAAATAACATGAATGTGCCCTTACAAACCTCGAAAGTAGATAGAATAACAGGTTGTGCAAAAGAGGGATGGGACAAAACTGCTAAAATGCAGAAGTGTGTACAATGTCCGAAGTCAGCGCTGTGCTGAAACAAAATCAAATGTGAGGACTTTCCCACACATGGAATCATTCCTGTGATCTGCCTGCTATGGCAACGCCAATTACTAAACCAGTCTATTTGTAAAAAATGCGCAGAACACATACATAATTAGGCTCTCATATGTAACGTGTGCGTTACCACATAGTCATACATATTAATTTATTGTAGTGTCATGTTAACGGGAGTAAGGATGTAATGAAGTATAGAGTCTAATCTTGACATAAACACATGCGTGTCCCATGTGGGACAACCCAAACATTGCGAATAGCATTCTTTTGGTCGCTCATTTCACCAATGTTTGTGGACTAAACATTTGGGAGTTCTGAGGATACGTGGAGTGAGTCAAACGATGGGATGGTACTATAGGAGCAGGGAGTGGCCAATGTGTGGTGGTGTGGATACACCGCAAATCCAACTGGAGAATGGATGACTGCAGTGTTAGGGAGGTGTTGGGGTGTGTGTTTAGGGAACCAGGAGCCATGGGTATATGGGTATATATGCAAATGAAGCAGCACAGCAATAGTGCATTGGTTAGAGCAACTGCCTAATGTACAGACATTCCCGTACCAAATCCCATTGTATCACATACCATTTACCATCGGTAATCTGTACATGAACATATGGCAACATCTGTCCGCTGTATAACCTGCAAAATATCAATTAAAAGTTAACTGGAGTGAAGTGTCAGTGTCATAATGAATAAGACACTAGTAAGCAGGTCAAGCATATATAAACACCAGTAAGCATGTGTAAGTGCGTTTGCGCGGGGTATGTATTACTTTACAGACACACACACACACATACATATATATATATAAATATATATATATATATATATATATATATATATAAATATATAAGTATATATATATATATATATATATATATATATATATATAAATATATAGACATATATGTATATATATATATATATATATATATATATATATATATATATATTTGCAGACATATACGTATATGTATATATATATATATATATATATATATATATATATATATATATATATATTTCTTCTTCTTCTGGCTTTTCCTAGTTAGGGTTTGCCACAGTGGATCACCTGTCCGCTCATGACTGGCAGTGGAGTTTTACGGTGTCGAGTTGCCAGCCCGGCGACCAACCTTCCCACACACACACACACACACACACACACGCCTATATATATATATATATATATATATATCTCCATATATATATATATATATATATATATATATATATATATATATATGTGTGTGTGTGTGTGTGTGTGTGTGTAGATATACACAGATATACAGCTATGATAGGAAACAGCACACAAGAATGACATATGTTCACAGGCTATGCCAATGGAAGTGAGGAGCCCAAGCAAGAAACATGAAACACGTAGCATGACCTTCCACCCCCCACCCCCAGCCGGACATGGCAAACATACACACAAACAATGTAAAGAGTCCACTGCTCCCCAGACTACATGCAAGATACAACCAGGGGGGTACACAGTGCACCCGCAAATTCTAATCTTGGAACACAGACAGGAGCGTCCCTTGCGGGACACCCCAAAAATTGGCAAAACCAAAACAAGGCGATAGACCAACCATTCTGGCTGGGGTGTATACACACCCGGAATACAAGGGTGGGAAACCCTGATGACCCATGGGCCGAGACAATTGTATGAAATGGGTCCCGTGAAGTGGAGATTGGGCAGCGTGTAGTGGTGTGTCCAGAACAGACCAGGACCCAGAGTAAGGATGGGTGCTGTTGAGGAGGTGCGGGTGGGGGAACTATGGGTAGCTATTTATGGGTCTAGGTGTGCAGGTGTTGGCTGATGTGGGCCTATATGGACAGCCCTAGGAATGTAAGTGAATGTGTTCATTGGGCAGAGGCGTCGCCCAACGTGCAGACACACCCACTACGAGTCCCACTGCAGCAAAGTGTAATCTATATGGCAAGGAATGGAATAACCAGATGTAGACGTATATATGTAGAGGTATGTGTGTATATATCTACCCACACTGACATAGATAAGCCTCTCCCTCACCATAGTACAAATGTATACATACAGAGACAGAATATGGATACATACCCACATATAAATATATACATATGCAGACACCCATAGACCCATATGTTGTAATATATATATATATATATATATATATATATATATATATATATATATATATATATATATTGAAAGAGAGAGAGAGACAGCAAAATATAAATATACATGTATGCATACATATACAGATATATCTGTATATAGTAATGTAAATAGATATATATATATATATGTGACTGTAAATATGCACATGTATATAGCTAGGATATGATACAGCAGTTATGAGTAACATATGTTCACAGGCCATGCATATGGGGGTGAGAGGTCCAATAAACAAAGGTGTAACACGTAGCATCAACCCTCCCACCCCCCCAGCTGGGCCGGTGAGACATACAGACACACAATAAAGGTAAACGCACCACTGCTTCTCAGACCACCGGCAGGATACTACCAGTGGGAGAGACCTGCAAGGTCTAATCTTGAAACATAGACATTGATGTCCCTTGTGGGACACCAAAAATTAATGATCAGAGGCAGTCCCGGTAATGACTTATCAAACCAGGCTGTAGATGTACACGGGCCAGTAGGTTGTGCAAGCCTGATAACCCATGGGTCGACACAATGTACGACATGTGTCCCGACACGGGGAGAGTGGGCAGTGTGTAGTGGTGTGTTTATACCCCACCTGCACCCACAGTAAGGATGAGTGCTGTAGAGGAGTGGCAGGTGGGGGAACTATGGGTGTGCAATTATGGGCCTAGGCATGCAGGTGTTGGCTGGCGCAGTCATATTAGGACCACCCCGGGGATGTAAGTAATATTCCAAAATGGGCATAGCTGATGCCTATACCTCTCAACCCCTAAGAGCACATCTACTGGACAGGCCATAAACCATTGGGGGAACAAATAGGGACCATACCTTTGAACTGTCCCGGATTTCCAGGGACGTCCCAGATTTCGACTCAGTTTCTAACTCTGTCCCACTTAAACCCCTCCTAAAACTAGTGACATTTGGAGGAAAGGTGGTGAATTACACGTAATGAATAATGACAATTAAGAGTCATAAACATCATTTACCTCAGAAAATGTGTATGAATTCATATGCTCTGTCAATGTGTCAGGTTAACAGCACCAATAATTTAAATGTATCCCTGATTCAGTTTGTATTTTTCCCCAATCGTATGAGAGGTCGGATAGGGACAGAAAGTACATATTCCACTGACAACCTTAGAAAGATGATAGAATATTAGGTATGCAGTAGCATGACTCGGCTGAAGGATGTGCATTCCAAAATCCAATTACTTGTTTGTATTGAAGAGTCTCAGATCTCTTGTATTAGCCAGATGGGTGCAGTTTGTAAGAGGAACACACCAATAATATGAATCAAACTCTGAACAGGCCGCGGATTCTGTACAGTCAACGGGCATGCCTTCGCCTAATGGGCAGCCATTCCCGATACTGTAGGCATGTAATCTGATGTAATAGGCATCACAAGGTAATATCGTAGTCCTCACTCCCACCCAGGGGTGTGAGTGTCAGATGCAAACACCAAATGCAGTGCATTTGCAAGTGCGGGAGCAAGCTGGTGTAAGCCTGTTTGGCCGCCAGTATGCAAGTATTACACTGGTAAAGCAATGTAGAGGCTAACCGAGTGTAAGAAACTGTAACCAGAGGTTAGCATTGCTTAGCACCGCGCAAACCCACACACACCCGCTCACAACTGCTTTAATGTGCCTTAATCACTCAGTATCCACTGGCCTTGTTCTGCCCTGCAACAAAATAAACAGCCTCTGCAAGGCTCGAAACCAGGACCCTGCACACACAGCTATTGTGATTTACCAATAAGCCATGGCAGATATACAGACATCGGACCTTATCACAAACATATCATCCAGCACAGTCATTCAACAGTATAGGAAATGTATTCCATCATGTAGATGTATGTGTGAATGTTTATGTCCAGCATATAGATACATACATATATAGAGATATATCACGAACATACCACGTGACAACAAAGCATTACAAATTAATGAAAGGGAAACACCAGCGACGCCTGTATTATGTAGTGGTGTTGTCCTATGTAATATCAAGACTCCCTCAGACAGACATGTGGCATTCATACATGCAAACATTTGTACATTGGCCGTATACATCACTCTGTGCATGGTATGTACATTAACACAACAGTTCCTGTCCAATCATTACGTGAGAACAGTACTCTTGCAAGGTGCTGTGTGCGACATCATCATGATGATAAAGGTAAATGGGGTAACCATAGAGGGACCGGTAGTGTGTGTACAATGGGGTCTTCTGCATCACGTGTACCTGGAACATTTAGGAGTCACGTGCATACTAGGATCGTGCGCCTGAGAGACAGGGGTGAGGACAACTGGAGTATGTTGTGATGCATATTAAAAGGGTTACATGTGTCCAGTGGACACGTGTGTGAAATGGATAGCTATGTATGAGGCAAATGTTGTTCTAGGAACTGATTGGCTTTATGTTTCCATAGGGTGAGAGTGGGATGTGGGGGAAGGAGAGTAGGTATGCCCGTGGAGGATAGGTAGGGTAGGATGACAGACAAGACAGCATACAGGGTTGGTATATGACACATGTTGGGGGATACACCTCAGACGGGGAGGGGTGTTCGGCATTCACAAGCCCATGAGCCCCCAGATGGAAACAGTGGGACAGAGGTCCCCAGCCATAGGCAGCCACCACTGCACCAAAACTGCTGCAAAGGTGGCAGTGCTGGGGGCTGTCTAGAAGGGGCAGCCTCACCCTGTAAATGTGACACTCTGCCCTTGAGCTGGTGTATCTGGCCTCGAAACCCCTTATTGAATCCCCTACACACCACATCCGGGACTGTACGACAGCGGACATGTTCCTGTCTAGACCTGCTCACAGGGGAGACAAGCCCCATCCTCAGTGGCGGTACCACCAGAAGGTGGTGCAGAGCCAACAGAGGTGGAGGTCCAAGGCTGGGCCCCAGATGTGCTGGTGCCCGGTGCCATGGCCAGCTGAAGTGGGACAGGAGGTTCTGCCGGGACCTCCAAACCCATACAGCCTATGGTGTTGCAGTTTAAAAACAGATATGGCTTACTAATAGTCAGCAGCATTCAGGATTACTTACAACAGCATGCACAGATATGACCATCAACCCAACACAACAGATGGTATACATTTGCAGAGGGAGCACAACACATGCATATATACTGCATGACATCTGTACAAAGTGTAGAAGACTTGTGACTGCAGCTATGAACAGTGGCCCATTATTGGCATGTCACTGAGAACCCCAGACAGTGTCTGTCATACCACTGTTTCATGTGACATATGTCCAGTCAGGGATGCAATGGCAGTAACTCATCACTATCACCATGTACTGGCTGCAATCCTCACACTATGCTCCTGATGTTCACAGATGTGTGTTCAGTGAGTAACACAGGAAACAAATGGTTCCACACACATGGCCCTACAGATGGGGGTCCCTCACGAACAGAGCACTATCTTGTCAGTTTTAAAACATGCAGAATAGCCATTACCACATACAACTTGTTAAACAGGCAGTAGTCTCAATGAAGCATAGCTACACTTACATGCGGTAGTCATGTCTGGCACATCACCCTCCTGTCTTTAGGCTATTTCCCACTGTGTATGTTGTTTGAGGAACATCCAGATATCATCTGTGATGCCATTTCTAAACACCAGATCCAGGTACCACTCACAGCAACTGTCATGGGCAAACACCAACATGATGTTCCTAGATATTGTACTGTGTTTTTCATGCAAATGGCTATGGGAACATCATCACAGCTGTTCCACATGCAATCAGCTAGAGGAGGACTGCAATAGGTGCAGAGGCCATCACCTGATCATGACCATCACTTACAATACACAAGCTGCTGCTGAGCAGGTGTACACCTCCACATCCACCAGAGAGTGTGTGGGAGGGACAGACAGAGGCAAAGTACATCAGAGAAGGGCTTGGAGACTAAAACCTAAGCATCGTCTGTCACACACCTACCAGTACAGGGGTCAAATACCTGACCAACTAGTCATTACTATTACAAGTGCATGCAGTTACTCCATGTTCATAGGTTCATAGGTTCATAGATTAGTACTAAGCTAACTGCCCTTGTGAGCCATTGTAAGCCTAGCCAATTATCCCTTGTGAGACTCAAACTCTGCACCTTGTGTTTGTAAGGCAAACACCTTAACCATTAGAATGTGCCACAAAGCTGACATGTTAGTGTGCTGTAAGAACATATATGTGTGTTGGTGGGCGACATCTGCAACAGAGATATAGTAGACATACATTAGGTATAGCACACATGGCTGCCCACATGAACAGATGTCATTGTCAACACAACCACACTCTCTAATGGACTCACATTGACACTCTTTGCCAGGCCCACAAATACACTCCCTAACTACTTAGTTGAAAACAAAACAATGCTCTGTGCCTCACCAAAGTCCAGTCAGATAAACCAAAGTAAAGGATCTGATGAAGGGCAGAGGCCCGAAAGCGCTCATCATTTGTATATCTAATTCATAAAATAAAAGGTTGTGGTCTCGCAGTGTCAGTCTTATCTTATTATTTTTTTTAACTACTTAGTTTGCCACACTGCAGTAATGCACAGGTAATACATGCACCACGGGGGATATCTGAAGGATCTATGGGCTAGGGCATGTGAACATGTTTGACATCTGTTGGTATGCCAATGGGAGTTATACTGGGAGTGACTGTGATTGGCAGCATCATACCCCAAATGCAGACACAAGGTGCCAGTACTGACATGCATGTGTGCATTGCTTCATGGGTGTGTAGTGGATGGCTGTGCAAGATGGCTGTACAAGGCTGGGTGAGGGGTAATCCTTGGCATCACATCACCCGACAATGGTGTGCAGTGTCGTACATGGGTGTAGTGTCTGCAATGTCCCACACAGATGGGTATTATATGAACTACCCTGACATCCTGGTTACCATTGTGTGTGGCCAGAACTTTGCAATGCATGCCATGTCTGTGTTTGATAGTCCTTGACATGGACAATGCCTGGGATGTGCATGTCCCACAATAATGTACAGTGACATGTACAGGTGTACCTGGTTTGGCTGGCACATGTTGTGTACACATACTGTTATCCTCTGATATGCCAATACTGGCCTGGTGTGGCAGAACCTGCTTATAGTCAGCAGGTTGACCCTCCACCTGCATTGATAGCATGATACAGGTATTCCCTGGTGTCAGTGGCATCGGTCCATAAAGGGCACATGTGTACGGCATTGTATGGCCTCTCTGGATCACATTTGATGGCACCACATATGTTGCAGGCATCCAGTGGGGAACATAGTGAAGGCATATTGTCCACAATTATGTCCCTATTGTACTGCTGTACAGAGTGCCATGTCCTCTGCAGCCAACTGCAATCACACCATGCCTACTATCTGTCATCAATGTGCAGGGTACTAGCAACATAGCGGGATATTCTAGGCAAGTGTGTTTGTGTATGACACGAGTTCAGGACATATTCCAGGTACTAGTAGGGTTGCATACTTTGTTCACCAGGCCTTTTCCCAGATGTAGGGGTATGGCTTGCCAACACAGTCCTGTGGCTGACTGACATCTGTACTCCTCATGAGGTGGCATTGTGACATAAGACGGACACCATATAGGAAAACTACAAAATCCACTCCCCAACATGTGCAGTGGTTAGACACTCACAGCCACCTCCACACAGGCTCTGACAAACACACACCTGCCATGTCCTGGAATCGAACCCCTACCTACTTAGTGTATCACACTACAGCAATACGCAGTTACAGCATGTGCTACAGTAAATACTGGGTTATAGCAATCCTAGAGGTGTATTCCTAGGTGGGTGACATCAGCAGGATTGCCAAAGGTGGTCATGTGAATTGTACAGAGTGTGCATACTCTAAAAAGCATTGCTCTTTTCTCAGGCAGACAGAGACACACACACAGTTGGTCTCTCTTGGAACAGAACCCCTACTTAACTAGTTTATCACACTACAGCAATATACAGTTACAGCATGCGCTACGGGAAATACTAGGTTACACCAGCCCTAGAGGTGTATTCCTAGGTGGGTGACATCAGCAGGATTGCCAAGGGTGGTCATGTGAATTGTACAGAGTGTGCATACTCTAAAAAGCATTGCTCTTTTCTCAGGCAGACAGAGACACACACACACAGTTGGTCTCTCTTGGAATAGAACCCCTACTTAACTAGTTTATCACACTACAGCAATACGCAGTTACAGCACGTGCTATGGAAAATACTGGGTTACACCAGTCTTAGAGGTGTATTCCTAGGTGGGTGACATCAGCAGGATTGCCAAAAATGGTCATGTGAATTGTACAGAGTGTGCATACTCTAAAAAGCATTGTTTTTGTCTCAGGAAGACAGAGACACACACACAGTTGGTCTCTCTTGGAATAGAACCCCTACCTAACTAGTTTATCACACTACAGCATACACAGTTACAGCACACGCTACGGAGAATACTGGGTTACAGCAGTCCTAGAGGTGTATTCTTAGGTGGGTGACATCAGCAGGATTGCCAAAGGTGGTCATGTGAATTGCACAGAGTGTGCATACTCTAAAAAGCATTGTTCTTGTCTCAGGCAGACAGAGACATACACACACAGTTGATCTCTCTTGGAATAGAACCCCTACCTAACTAGTTTATTACACTATAGCAATACGCAGTTACAGCATGTGCTATGGAGAATACTGGATTACAGTAGTCCTAGAGGTGTATTCCTAGGTGGGTGACATCAGCAGGAGTGCCAAAGGTGGTCATGTGAATTGTACAGAGATGCATACTCCAAAAAGCATTGTTCTTGTCTCAGGCAGACAGAGACACACACACAGACACACACACACACACACACACACACACACACAGTTGGCCTCTTTTGGAATGGAACCCCTACTTAACTAGTGTATTACACTACAGTAATACACAGTTACAGCACATGCTACAGAGAACATTGTGTTACAGCAGTCCTAGAGGTGTATTTCTAGGTGGGTGACATCAGCAGGATTGCCAAAGGTGGTCATTTGGGTTGTAAAGAGTGTGCATACTCTAAAAGCATTGTTTCTTTCACAGGCAGGCAGACAGACACACACAGTTGACCTGTCTGGGATTAGAACACCTACCAAACTAGATTAACAAACTACAGCATTACACAGTTACAGCACGCGTCATGGAGATTACGGGGTTACAGCAGTCCCAGAGGTGTATTCGTAGGTGGGTGACATCAGCAGGATTGCCAAAGAAGGGCATTCCAAGTGTACTGCGGGTTGTACATGTCTGTTACCTGCATGTACCTGCTGCTACCTGTCACAAAAATACATTTACACCTACTTACAACTGCCTTATGCAGTCCTAATTGACAGTATCAACAAGGCTTGCAGGTCTTGAACCTCGGACCATGCACACTGAGGTCACTGGACGTACTTCTAAGCCATCTGGGTTGTACACATGTTGCATGGAGTCTATAATGCACATCCTACCACAGGTATTCCACAGTACTGAAAACAAATGGGACAGTCCCTTTGTGTACATATGTACAGTACCCTTGAATGTACTGTACTCTGTGAAACAACAAAGACAAGTGTACATCTGTACAACTGTCATAAACAACATATATATATATATGCACCTACGGGATGTGTACACACATATATATAGATATATGCATATACACAGACACAGCCATAGCCATATATATATATATATATATATATATATATATATATATATATATATATATATATATATATATATATACACGTCTGAACACCCTTTGTAACACAGAAGGGTTCCAAAGGAACTGATGTGTACACAAAACAGAGGCATCGCCTGTGTTATAACATTTAAATCATAAGCAGTTCACCAGAGAAGGGACTGTTGTTGTGTATGTGGAGTTTGGGGTGGGGAATGAAGGCTATTGTAATCTACCCCAGGGATTGTGGAGTTAGGGTGGGGGAATGATGGGTATGGACCTAAACACCGGCGACCACTTCTGTGTCACTGCTCGACAGTGACACAGGAAAATAACATACCCAACTGTAGTCATGCTTGACTGTGTATTTTTTACCATTCCTAACTATGTAATACTTTGTAGACACCAGTCACCACAGATGGCTACCATGGTGTGCTAAAAGACATTATACATGTGTATACCTGGCTACGGGGTAGTCACACACACAAACACGCACACACATGCCAGTATTGTGCATACATGTCTTACCTATGTAAAGGTAACTAGTACAGTGGTATGCAGTTAGGGTATGTGCCACAGAACACATACACTTACACTTACTGATTCCACGTTTGAGCTGGGTGACATCACAGGACCGATTACTTGCAGTGGGGAGGGGGGAAGAGAGTGGTTTAGCAACTGACAAGGATAAAGGCCAGTGCAAAAGGAGGCATCGCTTTGGAATACAGAAAAACCCGCTGCCATGACAGGATGCCGCCAACATATACACCCACAACCACATGCTGATACACACACTCAGGCTTTTGCTGAGACACACACACACACACACACACACAGTTGCTAGTGGTGGGATCAGAACTCCTGCCTATCTAAAGTCCACTATTACAGTACTATGCAGTTATGAGACATGCCACAGGAATTACACATTCCAAGGCAGTCAGACTGCCCTTCTACAATTGAGGACAACAACAGGGAGACTGACAGTCATGAAGTGCATAGCTGTAGACCTGTGTGTTTAAAGTAGGTGTCCATTACAACCTGTATGCAGAAACAAGACACATCATCCACAGGTAGGCCTGAGAGGTATAGTTGTAGCACAACAGGAACCTGAAACGGAGTATGGCCATCTGCGGAATGGACAACTACTATCACTATACAGGGTTACAGTGGGCATGCTAATACACTTAGTAACACAGGGCCGTTTGGGATGCACTATGACTACAACTACACAAGGTTATACTGGGCATGCTCATACACTTAGTAACAAAGGGCTTGTTGGATGCACTGACTCAAATTACACAAGGTGGCAGTGGAGTGCAGCTCATACACTTAGTAGCACAGGGCTGTTTGGGATGCACTCCGATTCTAACCACTGAAGTCCACAGTGTGCACTTACATGTACAGAACACATTGTAATGGACTCATATTGTAAACACACAGGTTTACAGCTAGGTACATCTTACCTGTCGGCATATATGCACATCATACTGGTTTACTACCTGATACTTGTATGTGGCCTGCAAATGATATATCTGTGTCTGTGCTGTGTGATACACATGCATACATGTACATGAAGTACTGACGTATATATGTTACGTATACACATTTATGCATGTGTGGACATGACAGACAATAGGTTACCTGGGTTGCACAGGCGGATGCTACCTACAGCATGTATCACACACCTTGCTGCCCTGAAAGGCATACATTGATAGGTTGTGGACAGTGGCATTATATGTGGAACAGTGGCATGTGCAAGCACAATGTGTGAGCCACCTTGTGTAATGGTACTGAGGTGCAGGTGACAAGATGACCTCTCCCGGCTGTGGTAGTAGTTGTCATTATTAGCAGGACTGCTACCCGAAGTATATCTCACATTGGTCATATACACAAGTTCGGCCGCTGTCCGTCACCTTACATGGGGCATTTGCTACCAAGCATATTAATGCCACACTCAGTGATGTCATGGTACGGGTGGCAACTGCAAGACCAAAACAATGAGCCAATGTCCTGCTGTTATTATGAGGTCGTCCAGTGTCTGTCATTCCGGGCTGTCATGACCGAACGATGAGCCTTCAACACAGAGCAAATGCATCTATGTTACATGTGTGTGTGGATAATACCTAGGTCACATTTACCCATATAGCCGCATTCCAAGGCAAATGTCCTACACACAGAAGTAACACCCTGACACCTACATGACAATTGCATTGGATGCCTATGCTAATCCGTGCTAGATGTGTGGCTTTAGTAATCCATTAGCTCAATGCAGAACCTACAATGGGGAATACCGACATCTATGCAGTGAAGAACACCCGGCTGAAGGCTCTGTAGTGCACAATTGCACTACCACCATATAACTCAGATCCAGACATGTGGGCCATAACAGTGATATGGACCATACCAGGTGGTGGTGTACACATATTCATAAAGGCTACTCACATGTAAGGACCACTACTCTGACATAACGCATCACAGATGAGTCAGGTATACGTGACAGTGGCAAATGCTGCATTCTAGGTTGCATCCACATATACATCCACCACCTTGTTCCCAGACTACCAACACACATCCATATGTGGTATGACATAGTATGGTGAGGACATCTACGCAGTGAGGAACACCTGGCTGAAGGCTCTGTAGTGCACAATTGCACTACCACCATATAAATCAGATCCAGACATGTGGGCCATAACAGTGGTATGGACCATACCAGGTGGTGGTATACACATATTCATAAAGGCTACTCACATGTAAGGACCACTACTCCGACATAACACATCACAGATGAGTCAGGTATAGGTGACAGTGGCAAATGATGCATTCTAGGTTGCGTCCACATATACATCCACCACCTTGTTCCCAGACTACCAACACACATCCATATGTGGTATGACATAGTATGGTAGACCACCAGATAACCCTCGATTGGTGGACTGTACCTAGGCCTACATCAACTGTGCAATGTACCCATGTACAGACACAGCTGCATAATGTGTTATGCAATGCAATAATACCACTGTTTGTAACCTGCTCAGTTGTTCATATACCAGGGTCCCTCGGATGTTGTCAACATTAACACGGTTGACTGTTGCTGTACACCAGTAACCAACACCCTCATGGTTGGATATGACCTAACCGTACCTGCCCTGGATATGTACATCCCACACTCATACAACATATATTACATTACCATAGCTTTCGTTTATCTTTCTACATACAGGTGGCTACAGTCATTACACACATGCACATGGCAGATAGCATGCTAACAGTACATAAGGTTTGATATCTATGTTGACAGAGGTAATATCCCCTCTCTACTGGTCACCCATGACACCTATCATATCATACAATACCCCATGTATGTCTTTAGACATGTCCACCTAATGCAATGCCTACAAACATACCCAAATAACAGGACCATAGGACCTACACAAGGCCTGTATTGACAGACTCAGGGAAATCCAGCTCTGCACTGTATGTTCTTGAGTAGTCACAAGTGATATGTTCATGACATGTATAGCCATGTGTGGCCACAGCTCCTACATATATCCCATGTCAACAATTGCAAGCCATGCATGCTGTGTGCTGTCTGAACATTAGCCTTAGTAAAACAATAGCCAGTACATGCTGGGGTGAGATGTTTACAAGCCACAGATGCTCGGCTATGTTTCACACATGGCATGGGGAAGGTGTGGAATGTATCCTCTTGACCTGCTAGTGAATGTACTGATGTAGACCACATATGTGTACATGTATTGCTGTTTGTGTAGATTCCATGTGTGTGCAGTGTCTGAAGTCTGAAAGTGACTGTTGTCTTAGTACATCATGCTGTTGCAATACAGCCTCAGCATTTCCAACTGTATAGGGTGATATGCTCTAAGTACAGTAAGCCGTACATGAGGTATGGACGGATGTTTGGACATGACTACTAAGTGGTGGGGCTTCTTTGCAGATGAATGATTGAGGACAGCTCACTGGTGTGTTACAACCAGTCCTGCAATAACCTGTGTACCTGCTAAGGTCAGGTTTTGTTAACTGAAGTGGAAGACAGACAATGTAGAATGCTGTAAGGGTGACACCGAAGGCAAACCCCATGACACCAGTAACAGTAATACCTCCCCTGTGAATATATTGTGCATATATCAGCACAGTTATCATAGGAAAGGGTCAGTAAGCATTGTACCAGATGTGATAGTGCTGTAGTGCTGTAGTACCTATCATGAGATAGCCATGTGTTTGATTCACAGTACTGGCACGTGTGGGTGTGTGTCCATATATGTCACGTATGGTTGGGAATACATCCCACATGTTATCACTCTCCTGAACACTGTTGGTGACACCAGTACAGAGTGAAGTGTAGAAAGAAAGCGATAGGCAGGTGGTTAAATCACACATGTAAAGTGCCTGTATGTGTGTGACATAGGTGTATATCTTTGTGAATACCGGTGTGTGTGTGTGTGTGTGTGTGTGTGTGTGTGTATGTGTGTGTGTGTGTGTGTGTGTGTGTGTGTGTGTGTGTGTGTGTGTGTGTGTGTGTGTGTGTGTGTGTGTGTGTGTGTGTATGGCTGTCCATGTGGTATGGCTGTCCGGTTCCTGGAGTGAGGCTGTATGTTACCATAGTGGAATGTTAATGCCCCCTCCCCCATCCACTCAAACCAGTGTAGCATGTCTGTTGATAACATCAATCGTAGGCAGGCATACTAACGCCTGTCAAACTGTACACCCTGGGGTGTGACCTGTTGTTACATAGCCTACTGATGGACCCCCCCCTTCCCACATACACTCACTGCACTTTAGTATCCCTGTCGATGTCCTCGATCTTAGGCCATTCCAACTACATGTACATGTGTAATCTCTGTGGCGCATCTTGTAATTGAGTAGTACTATAATGATGATATGCACATAGGCAGGGGTTGACATCCGAACACTGGCAACTGTGTGTGTGTGTGTGTGTGTGTGTGTGTGTGTGTGTGTGTGTGTGTGTGTGTGTGTGTTGTGTCAGAGTGTGTGTTACTGTGTCTGGAATCCCTGAGTGTGTGGGTTTGTCTGTGTTTGCATGTTGTCATGGCAGTGGGTATTACTGCTTCCCAGTGAGATGCCACTATTTCCACTGGCCTTTACCCTTGTCATCCAGCATACCACAATTTTACCCACTCCATGCTCCAGGTAACTATACCTGTGATGTCACCCACTATGGATGCGATAGCTCTGAACACAGTAGCTTACTACACCGCTATCATGCTCTTGGATCATTAGAACAGTAAACATAATTGAAACATGGGAGAATATTACTATGATGTGGAAGCTACAAAGTGCATGCAGGTATTGTCATACTGACCTGTGGGTAGTCAACATGTACATATGGGACTCTCACATACACCAACATCCCCCGGCACATGCAACTACACCTGAAAGAGGAAGGCAGAACATCAGGATCAACATGCTGTTAGTGTTGTTACACATGATACATGCTTTCAAATGTACAAAATGCATTCTAAAACTGCAATACATGTTATGTCTGCTGCCTGTCAACACTACTCAATAATATTAATCTACAATTGTCTACCTAGTATCTTCACCCTGTGCATCAGACCATATGAACATGCCCCTGCACCGATGGTGTGGATGACAGGGATGTGGCACAGGCATCATCATATGCACAGGGTGATAATGTTTGCCAGAGGCCTAGGCTGTGCCATTGGATGGCATCATGCATGTGTGTTAGGGTCTGAGATATCATTGGGTGTGTGTGGATGTTATGCATGTGTGTGTGTTGAGGTGCATTATATTTGTTTCCAGTGCGAGTGTATGCATGCACACAGGTCTGGCATGAGGCTGGCCTACACAGGGGTAATACTAACAGCTGCAGACTGTACAAGGCAGGTGTCACAGTTCATGGTGTCCGGCCACGGCCACATGACCTGCGCCTACCAGGGGTTGCATGGGCACTACCAGGCAGAGGTCCAGATTGGGTACCATCTGATGACACATGTCCACTGGAATCGTGTCCTTGTTTGGACCATCCAGGACCACATTCACGTGGCCTACTGCATCCCGGTGTGGACTGCACAGCACCAGCAGCACTGCTGCTACTGCCACTATGGGAGGTGGCATGTGCAGTAGCATGTTCACGTAGACCTTCAACAGGTGATGTAGCTGGCCTACATCCACGTGCTCGATGCCTCACTCCCACCAGATGTTCCAGCACAGACATTCCACGCTCGAGGATTGACATGCCACGGTCAAGGACTCCCACCATGTCACCAAATCATCTATCCAAAACATCTGCAAGATGATGGTGAGCATTTGCAAGTACTTGGATGTTGTCGGTTAATGAATGGACAGCAGCCCTCTGAAGCCTCAGACCGTCTCTGTTGTGCCATTCAGCACATGCCTGTGCCTCCACTACAGCCTGAAACATGCATCTGGTGACACCAGCTGATGTGCTTGGTCCCGCAGGGGTATGTTGGCCAGTGGTCCTTATATGAGCAGCGCTAGGCACATGCCTGTGTGGGACATCACCTGTCTGTTGACTGGGAGCATGGTGTGCAGGCACACCTTCCATAGTCACCACACTTCCTGTTCCATGCTACCACCCGCCAACTGTCCTTCCTCTATGGCCAATGGTGATGGGGTATGTACAGGCAGGGGAACTGTGTGCGAGGATGAGGGGGAGACAGGTGGAATGTGGAATAGCAACCAATGGCACAGATTCAGCCCCTGACAACTCTGCCTGTGCCTCAATCATACTATCATCATCACTGCTAGAGTCTGTGGTGACACTAACATTAGGTGGACCGCAGGAGGGCAATGCACCATCAACACCTGTGAGGGGAAGACAAGAACTGTACATTACAAGTTATACCAGTCACACACAGACAGAGAGACACACACACAAACAGACAGACACACACAGAGACACACACAGAGCAACACAGACACAGACAGAGACACACACAGACAGAGACACACACAGAGACACACACACACAGACACACACACACACACACACACACACACACACACACACACACACACACACACAGTCAAGCACACACAGAGACATACACAGTCAGAGACACACACAGAGAAACACACAGACACACATGCTACATGCAGGTGATATGGCAGATGGCATTCAGCTTAGGCAATTATAGTTTCTGCTTAGGCAATTATAGTGGTAGTCATCATACATCCCTGAGTTGCACACAACAGCATGCATGTGGTATAGCAGACGGCATACACCTTACATAATTATAGTGGTGGTTAGCATACATACCTGTATTGCACCCTTTGTGTTAGTAGCTTATGCCCCATACCTGCAACACAATGCATGCACTTTGCACCACTGCACTGCACTGCCATGGTGTGTGCAACATAAACATGTTAACGGACCATTGCCAACCTTTGTACATCTGCCACTGATGCTTTGTGTTGGCCACCACCCCTATGTGTGAGGACATGAGCAGTAGGGTATATCAACTGCATACTATGTTTTCCTGAGCCCTAGCTTTCATATCTCTCAAACCAGTGCATGTCTGTTCAACATTATTCCACCTACACCTGAGCTGAGTGTAGACATTGTGCATGTGGCTGTACACACATGTTTGACATGGCTGTCCCTACTTTGCAATTGGGGGGTTTGCCCCCCCCAGAAAGATCACTATTACAGTACTATGCAGTTATGAGACAAGCCACAGGAATTACACATTCCAAGGCAGTCAGACTGCCCTTCTACAATTGAGGACAACAACAGGGAGACTGACAGTCATGAAGTACATAGCTGTAGACCTGTGTGTTTAAAGTAGGTGTCCATTACAACCTGTATGCACAAACAAGACACATCATCCACAGGTAGGCCTGAGAGGTATAGTTGTAGCACAACAGGAACCTGAAACGGAGTATGGCCATCTGCGGAATGGACAACTACTATCACTATACAGGGTTACAGTGGGCATGCTAATACACTTAGTAACACAGGGCCGTTTGGGATGCACTATGACTACAACTACACAAGGTTATACTGGGCATGCTCATACACTTAGTAACAAAGGGCTTGTTGGATGCACTGACTCAAATTACACAAGGTGGCAGTGGGTACGCTCATACACTTAGTAGCACAGGGCTGTTTGGGATGCACTCCGATTCTAACCACTGAAGTCCACAGTGTGCACTTACATGTACAGAACACATTGTAATGGACTCATATTGTAAACACACAGGTTTACAGCTAGGTACATCTTACCTGTCAGCATATATGCACATCATACTGGTTTACTACCTGATACTTGTATGTGGCCTGCAAATGATATATCTGTGTCTGTGCTGTGTGATACACATGCATACATGTACATGAAGTACTGACGTATATATGTTACATATACACATTTATGCATGTGTGGACATGACAGACAATAGGTTACCTGGGTCGCACAGGCGGATGCTACCTACAGCATGTATCACACACCTTGCTGCCCTGAAAGGCATACATTGATAGGTTGTGGACAGTGGCATTATACGTGGAACAGTGGCATGTGCAAGCACAATGTGTGAGCCACCTTGTGTAATGGTACTGAGGTGCAGGTGACAAGATGACCTCTCCCGGCTGTGGTAGTAGTTGTCATTATTAGCAGGACTCCTACCAGTATATCTCACATTGGTCATATACACAAGTTGGCCGCTGTCCGTCACCTTACATGGGCATTTGCTGCAAGCACATTAATGCCACACTCAGTGATGCATGGTATCGGTGGCAACTGCAAGACCAAAACAATGAGCCAATGTCCTGCTGTTATTATGAGGTCGTCCAGTGTCTGTCATTCCGGGCTGTCATGACCGAACGATGAGCCTTCAACACAGAGCAAATGCATCTATGTTACATGTGTGTGTGGATAATACCTAGGTCGCATTTACCCATATAGCCGCATTCCAAGGCAAATGTCCTACACACAGAAGTAACACCCTGACACCTACATGACAATTGCATTGGATGCCTATGCTAATCCGTGCTAGATGTGTGGCTTTAGTAATCCATTAGCTCAATGCAGAACCTACAATGGGGAATACCAACATCTATGCAGTGAGGAACACCTGGCTGAAGGCTCTGTAGTACAATTGCACTACCACCATATAACTCAGATCAGACATGTGGGCCATAACAGTGATATGGACCATACCAGGTGAGTGGTGTACACATATTCATAAAGGCTACTCATGTAAGGACCACTACTCTGACATAACATCACAGATGAGTCAGGTATAGGTGACAGTGGCAAATGCTGCATTCTAGGTTGCATCCACATATACATCCACCACCTTGTTCCCAGACTACCAACACACATCTATATGGTATGACATAGTATGGTGAGGACATCTACGCGGTGAGGAACACCTGGCTGAAGGTTCTGTAGTGCTGGTGCACTACCACCATATAGCTCAGATCCAGACATGTGGGCCATAACAGTGGTATGGACCATACCAGGTGGTGGTGTACACATTCATAAAGGCTACTCACATGTAAGGACCACTACTCCGACATAACACATCTCAGATGAGTCAGGTACAGGTGACAGTGGCAAATGCTGCATTCTAGGTTGTGTCCACATATACATCCACCACCTTGTTCCCAGACTACCAACACACATCCATATGTGGTATGACATAGTATGGTAGACCACCAGATAACCCTCGATTGGTGGACTGTACCTAGGCCTACATCAACTGTGCAATGTACCCATGTACAGACACAGCTGCATAATGTGTTATGCAATGCAATAATACCACTGTTTGTAACCTGCTCAGTTGTTCATATACCAGGGTCCCTCGGATGTTGTCAACATTAACACGGTTGACTGTTGCTGTACACCAGTAACCAACACCCTCATGGTTGGATATGACCTAACCGTACATGCCCTGGATATGTACATCCCACACTCATACAACATATATTACATTACCATAGCTTTCGTTTATCTTTCTACATACAGGTGGCTACAGTCATTACACACATGCACATGGCAGATAGCATGCTAACAGTACATAAGGTTTGATATCTATGTTGACAGAGGTAATATCCCCTCTCTACTGGTCACCCATGACACCTATCATATCATACAACACCCCATGTCACATGTATGTCTTTAGACATGTCCACCTAATGCAATGCCTACAAACATACCCAAATAACAGGACCATAGGACCTACACAAGGCCTGTATTGACAGACTCAGGGAAATCCAGCTCTGCACTGTATGTTCTTGAGTAGTCACAAGTGATATGTTCATGACATGTACAGCCATGTGTGGCCACAGCTCCTACATATATCCCATGTCAACAATTGCAAGCCATGCATGCTGTGTGCTGTCTGAACATTAGCCTTAGTAAAACAATAGCCAGTACATGCTGGGGTGAGATGTTTACAAGCCACAGATGCTCGGCTATGTTTCACACATGGCATGGGGAAGGTGTGGAATGTATCCTCTTGACCTGCTAGTGAACGTACTGATGTAGACCACATATGTGTACATGTATTGCTGTTTGTGTAGATTCCATGTGTGTGCAGTGTCTGAAGTCTGAAAGTGACTGTTGTCTTAGTACATCATGCTGTTGCAATACAGCCTCAGCATTTCCAACTGTATAGGGTGATATGCTCTAAGTACAGTAAGCCGTACATGAGGTATGGACGGATGTTTGGACATGACTACTAAGAGGTGGGGCTTCTTTGCAGATGAATGATTGAGGACAGCTCACTGGTGTGTTACAACCAGTCCTGCAATAACCTGTGTACCTGCTAAGGTCAGGTTTTGTTAACTGAAGTGGAAGACAGACAATGTAGAATGCTGTAAGTGTGACACCGAAGGCAAACCCCATGACACCAGTAACAGTAATACCTCCCCTGTGAATATATTGTGCATATATCAGCACAGTTATCATAGGAAAGGGTCAGTAAGCATTGTACCAGATGTGATAGTGCTGTAGTGCTGTAGTACCTATCATGAGATAGCCATGTGTTTGATTCACAGTACTGGCACGTGTGGGTGTGTGTCCATATATGTCACGTATGGTTGGGAATACATCCCACATGTTATCACTCTCCTGAACACTGTTGGTGACACCAGTACAGAGTGAAGTATAGAAAGAAAGCGATAGGCAGGTGGTTAAATCACACACATGTAAAGTGTCTGTATGTGTGTGACATAGGTGTATATCTTTGTGAATACCGGTGTGTGTGTGTGTGTGTGTGTGTGTGTGTGTGTGTGTGTGTGTGTGTGTGTGTGTGTGTGTGTGTGTGTGTGTGTGTGTGTGTGTGTGTGTGTGTGTGTGTGTGTGTGTATGGCTGTCCATGTGGTATGGCTGTCCGGTTCCTGGAGTGAGGCTGTATGTTACCATAGTGGAATGTTAATGCCCCCTCCCCCATCCACTCAAACCAGTGTAGCATGTCTGTTGATAACATCAATCGTAGACGGGCATACTAACCGCCTGTCAAACTGTACACCCTGGGGTGTGACCTGTTGTTACATAGCCTACTGATGGACCCCCCCCTTCCCACATACACTCACTGCACTTTAGTATCCCTGTCGATGTCCTCGATCTTAGGCCATTCCAACTACCTGTACATGTGTAATCTCTGTGGCGCATCTTGTAATTGCGTAGTACTATAATGATGATATGCACATAGGCAGGGGTTGACATCCGAACACTGGCAACTGTGTGTGTGTGTGTGTGTGTGTGTGTGTGTGTGTGTGTGTGTGTGTGTGTGTGTGTGTGTGTGTCAGAGTGTGTGTTACTGTGTCTGGAATCCCTGAGTGTGTGGGTTTGTCTGTGTTTGCATGCTGTCATGGCAGTGGGTATTACTGCTTCCCAGTGAGATGCCACTATTTCCACTGGCCTTTACCCTTGTCATCCAGCATACCACAATTTTACCCACTCCATGCTCCAGGTAACTATACCTGTGATGTCACCCACTATGGATGCGATAGCTCTGAACACAGTAGCTTACTACACCGCTATCATGCTCTTGGATCATTAGAACAGTAAACATAATTGAAACATGGGAGAATATTACTATGATGTGGAAGCTACAAAGTGCATGCAGGTATTGTCATACTGACCTGTGGGTAGTCAAGATGTACATATGGGACTCTCACATACACCAACATCCCCCGGCACATGCAACTACACCTGAAAGAGGAAGGCAGAACATCAGGATCAACATGCTGTTAGTGTTGTTACACATGATACATGCTTTCAAATGTACAAAATGCATTCTAAAACTGCAATACATGTTATGTCTGCTGCCTGTCAACACTACTCAATAATATTAATCTACAATTGTCTACCTAGTCTGTTCACCCTGTGCATCAGACCATATGATCATGTCCCTGCACCGATGGTGTGCATGACAGGGGCAGGCATCATCATATGCACAGGGTGATAATGTTTGCCAGAGGCCTAGGCTGCTCCATTGGATGACATAATGTGTGTGTTAGGGTCTGAGATATCATTGGGTGTGTGTGGATGTTATGCATGTGTGTGTGTGTTGAGGTGCATTATATTTGTTTCCAGTGCGAGTGTATGCATGCACACAGGTCTGGCATGAGGCTGGCCTACACAGGGGTAATACTAACAGCTGCAGACTGTACAAGGCAGGTGTCACAGTTCATGGTGTCCGGCCACGGCCACATGACCTGCGCCTACCAGGGGTTGCATGGGCACTACCAGGCAGAGGTCCAGATTGGGTACCGTCTGATGACACATGTCCACTGGAATCGTGTCCTTGTTTGGACCATCCAGGACCACATTCATGTGGCCTACTGCATCCCGGTGTGCACTGCACAGCACCAGCAGCACTGCTGCTACTGCCACTATGGGAGGTGGCATGTGCAGTAGCATGTTCACGTAGACCTTCAACAGGTGATGTATCTGGCCTACATCCACGTGCTCGATGCCTCACTCCCACCAGATGTTCCAGCACAGACATTCCACGCTCGAGGATTGACATGCCACGGTCAAGGACTCCCACCATGTCACCAAATCATCTATCCAAAACATCTGCAAGATGATGGTGAGCATTTGCAAGTACTTGGATGTTGTCGGTTAATGAATGGACAGCAGCCCTCTGAAGCCTCAGACCGTCTCTGTTGTGCCATTCAGCACATGCCTGTGCCTCCATTACAGCCTGAAACATGCATCTGGTGACACCAGCTGATGTGCTTGGTCCCGCAGGGGTATGTTGGCCAGTGGTCCTTATACGAGCAGTGCTAGGCACATGCCTGTGTGGGACATCACCTGTCTATTGACTGGGAGCATGGTGTGCAGGCACACCTTCCATAGTCACCACACTTCCTGTTCCATGCTACCACCCGCCAACTGTCCTTCCTCTATGGCCAATGGTGATGGGGTATGTACAGGCAGGGGAACTGTGTGCGAGGATGAGGGGGAGACAGGTGGAATGTGGAATAGCAACCAATGGCACAGATTCAGCCCCTGACAACTCTGCCTGTGCCTCAATCATACTATCATCATCACTGCTAGAGTCTGTGGTGACACTAACATTAGGTGGACCGCAGGAGGGCAATGCACCATCAACACCTGTGAGGGGAAGACAAGAACTGTACATTACAAGTTATACCAGTCACACACAGACAGAGACCCCCACACAAACAGACAAACCCACACAGAGACACACACACAGCAACACAGACACATACAGAGACACACACACACAGAGACACACACAGAGACACACACACACAGACACACACACACACACACAGACACACACACACACACACACACACACAGTCAAGCACACACAGAGACATACACAGTCAGAGACACACACAGACACAGACACACACGCTACATGCAGGTGAAATGGCAGATGGCATTCAGCTTAGACAATTATAGTTTCTGCTTAGGCAATTATAGTGGTAGTCATCATACATCCCTGAGTTGCACACAACAGCATGCATGTGGTATAGCAGACGGCATACACCTTACATAATTATAGTGGTGGTTAGCATACATACCTGTATTGCACCCTTTGTGTTAGTAGCTTATGCCCCATACCTGCAACACAATGCATGCACTTTGCACCACTGCACTGCACTGCCATGGTGTGTGCAACATAAACATGTTAACGGACCATCGCCAACCTTTGTACATCTGCCACTGATGCTTTGTGTTGGCCACCACCCCTATGTGTGAGGACATGAGCAGTAGGGTATATCAACTGCATACTATGTTTTCCTGAGCCCTAGCTTTCATATCTCCCCAAAGCAGTGCATGTCTGTTCAACATTATTCCACCTACCCCTGAGCTGAGTGTAGACATTGTGCATGTGGCTGTACACACATGTTTGACATGGCTGTCCCTACTTTGCAATGGTGCCACAGCCCAGCACATGTTTACAGTACACCAGCCTGCTGTGTGGCGTATGACCTTACCAATCACATGTAGTATGACATGTCTTCTGCTGAGGTGTTGAATGACATGCATACATGTGTAACACAATGGTGTCCTTTCCAATCTACAGTACAGTAATGGTGTCCCAATGCAGGGACGTGTTATGCTAACATGGGCCTTCAGCTGATGCAATGTTGTCTGTCCACCCTACAAATATGCAGGGACATACTGAACAATGAGCTGATGTGCATAGCCTTTGCAGGGCATCATGTGGCTTCACAACTGCTATACAGTGTGAGCTACTGACATGATTCATAGCCATGACTATGTTCACATACAATACATATCTAATGTAGAATGTGACCCGCGTCACCGAGGTGTATACACAATAAACCCTACTGTGGAATGTGTGACACAGGTCACAGAAGGGTATACGGATGACATCCCTGCACATCTGCACCCATATTACTGATACCTGCCAACTATGCCCACACATGGCTAACGTACAAGTTCTCTATGTCCCACATGCCATCTGTGTACCTCACACACAAGGAGTAGGCATGACAGTGATGTCTGACACCAGCAAGGTGAATCTACTGTATCTGTGGCTTGATGTGGATGTATGTGTATGTTGTGCAACACATGTATGTATTTGGATACTGTATAGGTGAATGCTTCCATGTCGTGACACACTCCAGATATTCAAGACATGTTATGTGGTGGTTTCATGTTATGCCTACACAAGCTGTGCACAGGCTTGTATGATGTTTAGTGTTTCACATCTGCAATATCACCATTACACAAAGGCCATAGTTGTATTGTGTCGAGCCAGTGTACAACAGGGTGTACACACATGTACATCACTTCTACTGTGTGCTTTGCTTCATGTCTCTGGCCATCCTCCATGGCCATGTGTACACATGTGCAGTCCAATGGTTATGATGGCCATCTTATTTCACATGTCAGTGTTATCCCATATGACATTCACCCATAGATGTCATATGCTCCACTGAGGACAGGGTTATGCAGACAAAGGGTGGTATGTATGGGATGTGAGACATGTTTTGCAGGATGGTTGAGCAGTGTTGCAGTCAGCCCACTACATGTCATGGACATGTCTGATAGCACATGACATTGTGTGACATTCATAGCAATGGTATACTCCACAAGGGTGTATCCTGTGGGCCAGGCATACTCCAGCTCCAACATATTTAGTGTGTGTGCACACATATGTTCTCTGTACAGTACTGTTCATATTCCCAACATGTGTAATGCTGATATATAGTACCTGTCCCTACAGTGGAACACACCTCCACCATTGTATTCACTGTTGTCTACACATCTGGCAATGACAGTTTGGAAGGTTTAGTGTAGGTGTTTCATATAGTCTACAATTGTTTCACATAGGTAAACAGTGTGATGCATTGCAGGTCTGACCAGTGTCCATTACCAGGACCACCATACATTATGTGTACGTGTGTTATGGCAGATAGCATGCAATTAATATGTTCCTTGCAGTATCAAGCCTGGTGAATAATAACAATCTCACCTGACACAGGCTGCTGTCACTGCAAAATGCCAGAGGTACCTAAACAGGGGTGTCACAGCAGTAAGATCATTATCCACACCTGTGTGGGAGTTACAGTGTGCAATGTCTATGTTAGCACATAAACCAGTACAATACACTATACTATGGAGTATGCACATGTGCATACATAGAGTAGCAGACTATAGTTTGTGGCATATATGCATACATGCCTTGCATATGATGTTACATTACATATTGTACAGTAACACATGTAACTATGTGATATATGGTTGTGTTTTATGTGCAGTAGTGACTTACCAGGCAACTCCAGGCTCGGTGGTTGAGAGACATCCACCTCCACAATACCAGCTAATGCTTGTGGATGGAGGTCTGCAGGTGTCCCCAGGTTGGCCAGTAGCTCCTCTGCACGTGTGAGTTGGGGCTGGGTGAGTGGCCCCCCACCTGTTGCACCTTGTTCCCTGGTGATTGCATTTGCACCCTGTTTTGCCCATCTTATCTGGTCAGTGCAGTGTCGGTGCCAATAAAACAACAACCACCAACTCGACCAACAAAAGAAACAGGTTGAAAATGGAGAACCTGGTAAAACAACTCAAATGTAAAGCTCCAAACAAAAATAGCGTAGTGACTTTTATTAAACGCTTTTGTCAAATGACTTCATCAGAAAACTGTTACAAAGTGCCAGCGTGCAATAAATACTTCAACAAAAACAATCATTCCATTATACAATAATTCAATGAACAAATTAAAAACTGATGAGATTTCATAATTAGTTAAAAAACTATACCTTTTTTCTCTAAGTAAAAAAACTTATAGCAGCGTCCTTATTAATACACAATCTACGGTCCTGCAGAAAGCACTTGATATTAATAGCATCATTTAAACCCGGAGGTTTGTCTGACCTTAATTTTATTTGCCACAAGGTCTCCCTCTGTTCTATGTAATTTTTGAGGTCACCGCCCCTTAAATCTAAATTACATACCTCAAGAACAGAGAACAAAAACTTCTTAAAGTTGTAACATTCCCTAGAATGTTTGTATAATGCATTGGTCTCATCATGCTTCTTGATACAGTATAGATGTTCACGAATCTGGTCTTTAGGCTTCTAGTTGTCATTCCTACATAAAAACTGGGGCAGGTACTACAAATGCCAATGTACACTACCCCTTTGGTGTTACAATCCACATATTTTGGAACCTCCAGCGTTTTATCTAAGGTGTCAACTGCTATATAAGGACCCACTGCTATAAATCTACACATGTTGCAGTTGTTACATTTAAACATACCTTTCCTACTGCATATGGATTGACATGTGTCTACATAATTCTTCTCATGATGTTCAAAAGCCCTTTTAAAATTATAACCATTTCTAAAAGTAAACCTCGGTTTAACCCCCAAGATATTAGTCATATCAAGATTACCTTGTATGATTTTCCAATTATTTTCTATTAAACGCCTAATGTCAGGGCTGTTTATACTGAGATCGAGTGAGCATATCAGCTCATTATTCACTGAATCATTACCATTCTTTTTGACTAAAAAAGTAGCCTCTTTAAAATCAACCATATTTAAAATTGCTTGGTACTGTGTGAATCTTTTATTCTCAATCTCATTCACAATGTTGTCCAGTAATAGTTCATCATAGCCCCTATCGACAAAAAGCTTAATAATAAACCTAATTTCAGAACTGAGGTTGCAGTCCCTGGACATCATCCGACAGGCCCTAACTAATTGCCCTTTGGGGATGTTTCTAATAGTGTGTTTACAATGCCCACTTCTGTAATGAAGGTAACTGTTTGTAAAAGTATTCTTTCGATATATACGACTGTGGAACCTGTGGTCAATGGTGTCCCACCATAGTTGTATATTTAAAAAATTGACCAATAGACCACAGTCACCTATTGTAAATTTCAAAAAATTAACTGTGGAATTTATTTCGGTGACAAAGGAATTGACCGTATCCTGATTCCCCTCTAAAATAAAAAACAAATCGTCCATAAAACGACAGTAAAAGGAAATATGGAAAGTATTCCTTATTTTATCTAAATATTCCCTTTCCCACCAGGTCATAACTAAATTAGCATATGCCGGTGCTGTGGGGGAACTCATTGCCACCCCTCGTTTTTGCTTGAAAAAGGTTTCACCAAATAAGAAAAAATTATTATGTAATACAATGTCCAATAATCTACAAATTATAGAGACACCATTGACATTATAATTACCACATTGAACCAATAAGGTTCTAATAGCTTCAACTCCCTCTTTGTGGGGAATACTGGTAAATAGTGATACCACATCCATAGTTAAAATAATAAATCTGTCAGAATCAAAAACTAAAGTGTCCATATATTCCTTAACCTTAGCTAAAAAATGCCAAGAATCTTTGACAAAGGATTCCTGTTCACAAACCAAAGGACCCAAAGTGGCATCTAACAAAAGGGAAATCCCCTCTGTTACAGAATGGGGAGAAGAGACTATGGGTCTAAAGGGTGGGTTCGTAAGGTTTTTGTGTATTTTCGGGATCCCAAATAGGACCCCTATCTTAGGATGTTCATTGACACAAAAATTGTACATGTCAAGAGTAATTTCCCCGCACATTAGTGCCTCATATAAATGGTAATGGATCAAGCGATGTCTTTTCTTAATCTCAAATAAAGGAATAACTTCATATTCTTCACTGTTATTTAAAATTTCTAACATTTTTTGCTTATACAATCGCTGTTCCATTATCACAATATTACCACCCTTGTCACTCTTCATAAATCTTAGCAATTGGTTTTTATCACATAATTGCTGGAATGCTGTTCTTTCATTTAAAGTCAAGTTGTGTTTAAAGTAATTTTTACCAGAAAGGACCCCATCAAGTTCTTTCAAACATAATTCTTCAAATACTTTCAGAGTATGTATCAGTTGGGGATTGTAAACAGATGGCTTTCTTAAGGCATTGTTAACCTCTGGAATATTGTACATTAAATAAGACAAGTTTAGTTTTCTGACATATTTTTTGATATCTATCACCGTTTTACCAAAGTCAGCTCTGACTGAGGGAACAAAATTCAGACCTAACCTCAAAATACTCAGTTCATTTTCAGTGAAAACTGTATTAGTCAAGTTTATAATGTCAAAATTGCTGTTATTAGAAACTGACGATAAATGTCTCACATCTCGTCCCCCGAGGAGTTGGACGAAAGAAATGTCCGACTCCTTGTGAATACTGTCTTTTTGGGGGCAGATGGATTCTTCTTCACTAAAAAAGAAGAAGAAACAGGATGGTCAGTCGTTGGCCCACGTGAAACCGTGTTAGTCCTAGTCGTATTACCACAGTCATCAACATTTTTTTCAACCAAGTTATCACCAGTTGAAACAGAAACAGAGTCCCCAAAATTGTTGTCGATCACGCCGTCCATAGTATTAGCAAAAACACTGCTACTTTTGTCTGGAGCAGTCGTTTTCTTAAACGAACATTCTTTAAATGCTGTGGAAGTGTCTCTGTTGATGTCGGAACTGACGGTAGAAACCGCCGCCCTATAGTTCCGACTATTACTTCCACCAAAATGCCTAGTGTAAACATTTTTGTTGTTGTTGTTGGCATAGTTGGTGTTATTTTTGTTGTAACCACTGATAAAATTATCAAAAACAGTACCTTGTTCGTAAGAAGTAACATCACGGAGCAACTTCGAATGCTTCCGGTTTGTCACCTCAATGGAATGCTTCTCTATTTCTTCAGTTAAATTATTGAAGAAATCGACTCTATGACAGTCAATTAATGAACCGTTGATGTCATTCTCCAAACCGGCAATCTCATCTTTCAATAATAATAATTTAGCCGTGTTGTTGTCCATTAATAACTCTAAAAATTTCAAGCCGGCTTCATTGAAAAAATCAACTAATGACTTAAACATGGAATCGCCTTTGTTAACACTGTTGGGGCATTTAAAAAACCTAAGCCCCTTAGGTATTATCTTAAGCTCTATACACCTTTGAAAATAGCAATTTTCTAAATCAATAGAGCGATACCTTTTTAGTAATTTGGCCAAAACGTCTCGTTTCTTGTTAATCCCTTCTTCGTTACAAACATACTGGTACTGCTTAACATCATTAAAGGGATTGGAAAAATTGTCCAAAATAGATTTAAAGTTGCAACCCGTAACACCATGACCTTCCGCTTGCATGGAACGGGCTGTACGTTCACTACCAAAACGCTGTTTGGGAAGATGTTTGTGATTAACACGACCCTCGTAGGTTACGTCAACAACAGTATCCATTTCCACAAAGGACCCGGTTGGACTGGAGGCATTCGCCGCACTGTTGCTTGTTTCAGCTCTGCTGACCAAAAACTTCAAAGAATTTTTAATGTCCATCAAAGTTGATAAAAATACATTCTCGACACCCTCAACGATGGTTCCTGGTGTCGGATGAATGGACAGATTTAGTAAAGGTTCGTCTCCATCTTCAGCCATAGTGGAATAATCTATGACCAATAAAACAACAACCACCAACTCGACCAACAAAAGAAATAGGTTGAAAATGGAGAACCTGGTGAAACAACTCAAATGTAAAGCTCCAAACAAAAATAGCGTAGTGACTTTTATTAAACGCTTTCGTCAAATGACTTCATCAGAAAACTGTTACAAAGTGCCAGCGTGCAATAAATACTTCAACAAAAAACAATCATTCCATTATACAATAATTCAATGAACAAATTAAAAACTGATGAGATTTCATAATTAGTTAAAAAAACTATACCTTTTTTCTCTAAGTAAAAAAACTTATAGCAGCGTCCTTATTAATACACAATCTACGGTCCTGCAGAAAGCACTTGATATTAATAGCATCATTTAAACCCGGAGGTTTGTCTGACCTTAATTTTATTTGCCACAAGGTCTCCCTCTGTTCTATGTAATTTTTGAGGTCACCGCCCCTTAAATCTAAATTACATACCTCAAGAACAGAGAACAAAAACTTCTTAAAGTTGTAACATTCCCTAGAATGTTTGTATAATGCATTGGTCTCATCATGCTTCTTGATACAGTATAGATGTTCACGAATACGGGTCTTTAAGCTTCTAGTTGTCATTCCTACATAAAAACTGGGGCAGGTACTACAAATACCAATGTACACTACCCCTTTAGTGTTACAATCCACATATTTTGGAACCTCCAGCGTTTTATCTAAAGTGTCAACTGCTATATAAGGACCCACTGCTATAAATCTACACATATTGCAGTTGTTACATTTAAACATACCTTTCCTACTGCATATGGATTGACATGTGTCTACATAATTCTTCTCATGATGTTCAAAAGCCTTTTTAAAATTATAACTATTTCTAAAAGTAAACCTCAAGACCTAATATAATTTATAAAAAGGATACTACCATTAAAAATATGTTGGAGAATAACATGGAACAACATACTGGCACTATGGGTATGTTTAAATGTGGGTTTTGTTCACAATGTCAAGTCATTATTGAAGGGAAAGAAATATTCATACCCAATTTTGGCAGTTTTAAACATAAAAAGAAGTTTACATGTAGTAGTAAGGCAGTAGTTTACATAGGGAAGTGCACCCAATGCCCCTGTTTTTATATTGGTAAAACTATTAATGCCCTTAGGAGTAGAATATATCAACACCTTTATGACATCAAGAAACAAGATATAAAAAATGTGTTGGCTGTACATGCTATCAATAACCATGGACATTCTTTCAGATTTTCTGTGCTTGATCAAGCTATTTTAGGAGACAGGGGTGGTCCACTTAATGATTTTCTAGAGTCTAAAGAATTGAGATGGCAACTTAAAACAAACGCATCACATTATCCAGGGCTGAATTCCAATATTTCAGTTAGCTCTATTCTTAGATTAAAAACAGAGGGCTACTTGCAATAATTTCAGTGTTGCATTATATTATGGTGTGGAGCTTATGGGCTGATGGTTGGGTTTTAACTTTTAGTATATGCACATGTAACTTTAACTGTATTCGTATTTGTGTGTTTTTTACTAATTGATGATGATGTCATTAATTATGTATGCTAATTTTGTAAGGGTTGAGGGTATTTATTGGGTCAGTGTATGTATTGGTCGTGATTCTGATGAAGTTTTTATTAAAAAACGAAAGCGCTAAATTATTCACTTTGGTGTGGATCTATCTGTCCTCTCTTGTGGATTATTAGTTTTTGGTCTTGGTGGTGTTTCCTGTGTATATGCCACATATATAGTCATACATAGCAGTTAGGGACATGACTTGTGATCCTGCAGACTTGCAAGCATGTATGTGTTTTGCCATATACATCTACATGGCACTGTACAGCCGTATAGCATCCTGCCATGTATTGCCTGTGTTGCGCATGTTTAACACATGGGACAATAGCTAGCCTGATGGTATTTGCAGGGTTGGATATCAACTATGGCATGTATGATCATAGTGATGTGGTAGGCTATATACCCTGGGCCATTTATAAGCCTAGGCAGACAGGTTACCTAGCTGTAGGCAACAGACAGGTAATATTCAGTGGCCAGTTCAAGCAGTGTCACAGAACTGATGCACATGGTTACTGATATATTTGGCATGCGGTCATCACATCATGTCACAGAGAGGGGCGATGTGCAGCTTTGCTGGACAGGAATGCATAGTATGGCAAGAATATGTTAAGTGTATGGGACAGGGATCTGTCAGGTATGTTGTGATCCTTGTACTAGAAAGGTGGATGTCCATGATGTATGTGTTTATTTGGGATCAGGATATGTTAAGTGTAGCATGTCCAACACCTCTGGGTTGGACATGGCTTTATTCAGGGAAGGCTGCATGCTACATAGTGCAGCTAGGGATTGTGAAGGGCAGTGTAGGCCATCTACACATGGGCAATAACCCTTAAAGGAAATATGTGATCTATTATGGGCCACATGGGTGTTGAGTATGGCTGAGCAGTTATCTCTTTATTCCTGAATGGCACCCTGTCATGATTAGGGGTGCCACATACGACTACCTGTCTTTTGTGGTAACGTAACTATCAAAGGGAAGTACTGTCCAGCTGCATCTCATACACACAGTTGCCATTATGTTGACCGCTGCCTAGGTAGTAGTTAATGGGTACAGGGTTTGTAACATAGGGGATGACAATGCAATACTTAGCTATCAGAATGTGGCCATACATCACACACCACACATCTGCCACACTAAGGCACTTCTGTATGTTGAATGCAGCACACAATGCGTCGACTATTGCTCCTAGTTCATAGTCATTTGCAGACATCAATAGGCTGATGCCTTCTGTATTAGTCTACGTGGTATAGATACCAGGAATGACCCCTGTATTACTGCGGCTGACAGTGGTTTGATGTGCGTGTATTCGTCAGACACCCTCTGTAATGTGAGTTCTGCCAATAGTCCAGTTGCCAACCACTCCTGTGACATAGGTATATACACCTAGTTTACTGAGTGTAGCTGGAACACAGTATGGGTGATGGTGTCCTACGACCTGGCAAGGTCATGATATGCAGTGTGAATCAGCCCTTCTGTCATCTACATCTGTACCGAGTACATCAATTACATTGACCATGGTTCATGGCCGTACAGACCAGACCCAGCAGGGTAGTTGTGCACTATGTCCCATTATCAATGGTGTCTCCCCCTTTGTGGGGTGTGATAACTGTTGCTGTGCACCATTCGGTGTGTACACAGCCTGACATGGAGCTATGATTGAACATGATGAGTATGTGGATAGCTGAATGTTCTTATATTTGTGTAGGATACACCCTGGGATGGTGACAGGTCCCATGAAAGCTGTATGTATGGCATTAGAGGGTGCAGCTTGTACCTGCATAGTTGTTAGTACAGGGGCCCTGTAGTGTACATGGATATATTACTAAGTGTACCTGTTGGGGGTTGGGGGGAAGTGGGTTTAGGTTCTCTGAGACCCTATCAGGATGAGCGGGTGCTATTTCTGTAGGTGCAGTACTTCCCATGCCATAGTGCTGTGCAGAACGGCAGGTCTCATCATTGCCATTACGATTAATGACACAGCTATAGTATGCTCTGTGCTTGGCCCTATAATATGTGGCTGATTGGTGTCACAGTAGCTTTGTGTGGTTTAATATGGTGTATCTGCATCTTACTGAGGCAGACCAGGGATCACCTACACTCATGTGTGTTCACTCTTGCAACAGTTATTGCCTTCTGTGGTACAGTTTAAAGCATTGTACCACCAGTTTGCCTACTTGTTTGTGTTGGGTTGACTCCTTGTTCTGTTTCAATGGCATAATCACTGCACATATGTGACTGCTTAAGGTTCATTTGTGTAGTATTCAGCATTTGCACATGCACTGTCCATTTGCATGGGTGCCATGGCACTCACCACTCTGCTAATAGAGAACATAACATTGGCATTGGAGACTACTGTGATCCAGGTCAGTGGGGTCGATGGAATCCAACATGCATTGAGCGCAGGTGTTGGTACATGAGGAGTCTTCACAGTTCATAATGGAATAGTTGGGAGTAGCCAATAGTATGGTTCTGTCTCAGACCTATTCTTCCCCATTACAGCACATTATGGCAGTTGGGAAGTCCGCGGCCTGGTGGGTGATCTGTCTCAAGGTGCATTTTGAATTCCACTGTGGCACAAAGGTAGTTGCTCAGCATAATGCATCTGATGTTATGCAAGTGCAATTAGCGTGGGGGTGTACATATCCTTCAGGAATATGGACACACCTATGGCCCATGTGTTCCAATAAAGGATAAAGGGCAAAAGGTGAGGTATGTGTTATAACATGGTCATGCAGATGTGCTCTCCAGAGCATTGAAACATGTCTCAGCCACTGCACAGATATGATCTCCATGTTAGGGATTGACATATGTGTGTCCATATAGTGTTTCTGACATGTACCATTGTGTAGCGAGACCTGCAGTGTATTGCTTGGCTGTCCCTGTAACAGCAGTGGACCCTCACCTGAACTATGCATTATGAAGGCACTATAGGGGAAGCACGAGCCCTAGGCTGTATCCGGATTCCCAGGGGTGACAGGTGCAGGCCTTGTCTGGCAAAGCATCATGGTCTGTCAACCATGTTATCCCAGGACAACAGATACTGGATACCCTGCGACATGCACCACTACACTACACAATTGTGGAATACAATCCATTTGTCCCCGTACTGCAGTATTATTCTGGCCAGTGGCAGAATGCTACCCAGGCCTTGGGACATACCTGCATGGCCTACAAGACCTGACAGTTCCTACATGTGTTTCCATGCTGTCCAGGCTACTGCATCACAGGTCCTGCACAACAACATGGAATATGCCAGAGCCATGTGTATAGATCAATAGTTGGTCTGAGTGTATGAGTATGTGGCTAATTATGTCAGACAGGCAGTTGACAGTATGTATGCCCTCGTATAGGTCAGTGTGTAACATAGTTCTAGAGTTTGCACTCACAAATGAGTACTGTTGGGCATGTTTCCAGTCATGTGTTCAGAGGTGTGGCACAATTATGCAAACTATGTCATACAGTTTGTGTATATCGGTGTCTGTCTCTTCCTGCTTGGTGGGTCACTTGTTTGGCCAGATACTTAGACGCATCTGTGAATGTGTGTGATTTCTGGTAGTGTGTGTGGGTGTCCTTACTGTGTTCTGGTAAGGGTATGTGTTGGTTGTATTGATGAGCTGCATGTGTTAACCTACACCTCATGACTGTCCAGTCCATTCATGGCTGTAGACTGGGCTGCCATCCAACTTATCCCTGTAGCTGCATTCCAGACAATGTGTGGGGCATGGTGTTAGGTGGGTCTGGTAGTGTACATGGCATAGAGATTACATTCCCCCAGGATGGCCACATGCACAAAGCTCACATTAGGAGACACCAGTAGCTGACTAGTGGACATGCCTGTATGAGGAGTCAGTACTACAAGTACCAAGTACTGTCTTTAGTTTACATATTGCCTATGAAGATGTTATAGACAGTGATACTCACATGTAATTATTTGTGTTAAGGACGTGACAACACTGGCTATTACGGAAACAGTGTAGCTACCCTTGGCAGCAAACCTCCTCTGCGGAGCACGTCACATCCTGTTAGTTGATTACAGATGATGCATGTGTCTACAGGTCTGTTTCATTCTCTGGATATATACTCACATATCCACCAGGACCATGAGCTCTGTTGGGCACAGAACCTCACTCCCCAAACAGAGTCATGTATCAATAGGCTCTGATGCCATTATCAACATGATCAGGATATAATCAGATAATGTGAGCCATCACCTATGATGCAGCTATTACACATGGACAGCTGTCTCCTACATCTTACACTCCTACTGCAGATGTTACACTGGAGTTAAAGATGATATGCAACCTGTTTCATTACCAGTGCTGTGCACTACCTTACATACAGTATGTGCAGGTGGCTATTAGGTTGGGCTACACAAACCTGGTAGTTCAACCAGTGTGTCTGTACTCTCAATATCCACTCTATGTAGGTGTGCACATAGCCTTTGGCCCAGCCCTGTAACAAGGGTCACTACACATTTGCATAACATGTACACATGCACAGCTGTTATTGCTTGCAAATGCTAGTAGAGAGGTGGATATTACATGTAGTATGTGCATGGATAGTTACCTGTCTCTTCCAATTATCTTTGCTATCATGCTGCTAACCTGTCAGATGAATACTAATGCTATGTATCCTGTCATTGAGTATTGTAATTGCCAATAGATATAACTACTGTTTGCATAACATATCAGAACTGCTATACAGATCTACCTAGACAACTGTACATTACACAATTATTGGCACAATATCCCACAATGCACACCATATTTGCATGGTAAGCCCACCTTTAACATGTTCATCTTACTTATACACCCATACATATGTCAACTGTTACAATATAACAACATATACTATCCCCTGTTATAGCACATACTTGTTGGACCAATCCTGACACCGACAGTGGCTGGAAGTGAAATGGTGGGTTCCAAGCCCATAGCATCCCTTGTGGTGTATGTGGAGTGTGCCTTGTGACCTACAGCAGTACACACACAGAATACTACAAGCATTACTACTACTCAACAATACATCGCTACAAGATAGCTATTTCCACTATATGCATTGATTACACTGTAATTCTTACAGTACAGATACTACATGTTATACATACCATCTTAGTAATCGGAGGTGTTATTAACTAGTGTACTACTCGTTTTCGGTTCATCTTTCCGTGTTTTGTACTGTCCTACCGGTAGATACAGATGGTTTGAATGTGTGACAAGGCAACCTTTTATAGTTACAGATCAGTAACATGTGCTATCCCGATGGCCAATTGGTGTCCCTAAGTAGCTAAATACATGCACATCAGCTGCGCTGCTACTGCCTTAGCCAATACCATGACTACAGTGGAGTATAATTGAGTACTCCACTTGGTCATTGTCCCTTTGCCTTACTTGTGAGGAAGACAGCATGGAGGTTTTTATTGGAATCCATTGCAACAGCTGTATTGAGACACACAGTAATATATTGTGTGTAATGCCTAGAGGAGTTGGTCTAAATGTGAGTGTTGATGTTATATTTCTGAACATTGCTACTTGTGCAGGGTTTGTCTGTACCTAATACTTCTGCATATGTGTCAGTCTGGCCAGGTTGTTTGACCAGCTCAAGGCTGCATAGCTATGCATATAATGTTAGGGGGGTTACAGTGTGCTTACCAGACATATTTAGTTTGGTGTTACTGTGTTTAATACTGTGCTTATAATCAGTACTCGGTAAAACTTCCTGGTGTACGAACCTTTCAACCCTCTGAAATGGATTAGTTCATACAAACCCTGTTACATCAGCAGCTGCTCAATTGTATAACAGCAACTATTTCACATAGGGTCATGTTAGTGTGTCTGTGTCCAGGTATGTTAAGGTTTCAGCAGATGTTGTACAGCAGTTGCATAATTGGTTATGGTATGACAGTATGTATTGATGTAATTATTTCAGTTGTGGGGTAGATGTTGGTGGGTGTACATAGCACATGCAGGTGTGTAGGAATCCTTTTATACAACGTCTATATGTGTGTGGGTGTTCTTTCCCTATGTGAACATCTATCCCTTAGTGGACTAATACTATGGTAAATGCAGGCTGATTCATTAAGGCATTATTAAATGCTTCCTGTATAGCATGCATGTACTGTTAGTCCTTGAATCCTTTTGGCAATACATCAGAATGTAATAAAGATTTACTAAATGAAAGCTGTCTGTGTAATTCTGTCATGGATATTTGCAGTCAATGCAGTTGTGTTGGTGACTGTGTCCATAGAACATATTTGTAATAGCGTATTGGCATATACTCTTCCTATGTTATGTTCATATTGTTTGGGGGGGTGGCCGAATGTGTGATTGCTATGGTCCATGTTATACTCAGATATGACCACTTTGGATGCTGTCTACAGACATGTATCTATGTGTGTGTGTGTGTATATATATATATATATATATATATATATATATATATATATATATATATATATATATATATATATATATATATATATATATATATATATGTGTGTGTGTGTGTGTGTGTGTGTGTGTGTGTATGTATATAGATATATACATTATTGCATACGTTTGTCTGTACCTCCATAGATGTGTAGATGTTTCTAACCTATCTATATATCTACATATATATGTAGACCTGTATATACTGACATGTCTCTATGTATCTCTCTCTCTCTCTCTCTATATATATATATATATATATATATATATATATATATATATATATATATATATATATATATATATATATCTATATATGAGCATACGCCTATAACTGGGTACATGACAGGTTGTCCTATTTCAACACATTCCTCCCTTTTGTGTTTTAACCTGTCTGCATACACAACTGGGATAGGTACATCCCAGGTAGCTTAGTGTTAGGTTAATCGGAGGATGGCGTACATGGTTGCAGGTTCTACTCCTGGAAGGTGTTATTATTTTACCTCTCAGTGTAGGCACTGGTAGTGAAAGTGTGAATAACGCACATTTACGTGGTTGTGAGCAGGTTTGCCTGTGGTCTGCGTGACATTAAGCAAAGGTCAAACGTGTGAAGCGCTTCTCCGTTTACCATGTAGCAGCGGTGCTTACCATCGTGCAAACACGTGGAAACCTGCTTACAACTGCTTAAGAGTGCTTTAATCCACCTGCACCCAAAAGCCCTTATTCTGGCCCTCAAAATAACCCAACAGCCCTTGCAGGTCTTGAACCCGGGACAATGAACACCACAGTCACTGACCTTATCACTACGGCATCTGAGATATACACGAATGTTATGGTGTTTAGGATATACATTGTACTACAGACATTTCTCACTACTGACAACATATGTGACAATCAGTTGATGTACATATGTCTGATACATGTTAATGTTCATATGTTTGTGAAAGTAGGTGTTGGAATGTGACATGACAGTGTGTATTATGAATGAGTATGGTTCTTGTTTTGTGTCCTTTTTATATTGTCCCCATACTCCATGTATGCCCCTCCAGTTTACGTATTGGACATCCAACCCAGGCCCTCCTTGATGCATGATTGCTTTACCCATCATTCCTCCCCCACCCCAATCTTCACAACAACCACCCCTTCTATGGTGACTTAGGTTAATATTAATTGTTATGATACCAGAGCTGCATGTGTTTTGTGTACACTCCAATTCCTTTGGAGCGCTTCTGTGTCACAAAGTGTGTTCATAGATGCTTATATATATGGCTATTGCTGTAACTGTATAATATATATATATATATATATATATATATATATATATATATATATATATATATATATATATATATATATATATATATATATATATATATATATTTATTTATTTATATATATGTGTGTGTGTGTGTGTGCAGACATCACTGACATATATATAGATATATATGTGTATATATATATATATATATATATATATATATATATATATATATATCATATTAGTTTGTAACAGTAATACATCTGTAGACTGGAATGTGTTGATTCACAAACTACAGTACATTACAATGTACTGTACATGTGTTCACAAGGCCACTGTCCCATTTGTGATCATTACAGTGAAATGCATATGGTATAAGGTGTAGTCTCAGGACTAATGAACATGTGTACACCTCGGATGGCTTAGTGGTACATCCCGTGACTATAGTGTGCATGGTCCAGGGTTCAACACCTCTGATTCTTTATGAATGTTTTTTACTGCAGAGTAAGGCTCATTTACACAGTTGTACGAATGTTTAACACTGTTTGTGTGACATTATAGCAGCAGTTAAACACAGTTAAACAAACATCGTGATGTGTAACCTGTGCGCGCAAACATGGCCACATCCGCTAACTACTCCGGATATATACCTGTCAGTGACGTAACATCTCACTATGTGCTGTCATGACATTACATTCTCTGTTGACTGTACTCTCCTGCACACATGGGTTTATATGGGTGATTCAAATATTTATTATACAGACGATTACTACCTATATCTGCAAGCTGTGGTTAAGGTATACTTTTGCACATGATAAACATCCCTGCCTTTATCGGGATTGTAACCTCGAATGCACAGATACTATGCGGATGCTGTAACCATTACACTGTTGACATTAACGTTGCTTCTGCCCTATTTCCTATTTAGATGATTTCTATGTGTAAGCTAGGCTAAGCAAAGGGCGGTAGCCCCCTAACTCACTGAGCTTCACGTACTCATGACATAACAACATATAACAAAAGTACTGTGAGACAATACATTACATTCCTAACTACATTAGGCATAGCCCCTCACTGACACACTTCAAGGGAAACCTTGTTGTATGAATTGGTAACAGACTATACACCCCTGGGATCATGTGTCCCAGAACCATACAGCCAGGGGGTGGGGGAGCCTGTCCAGTTTGATAGCTGCAAGACCTGTTGGGGGAATTGAATGGTGTTGAACTGCCACATTAACATGCCCTCTTTAGATCACTAAGTGCCCCTATCACCCTCCACAACCCCAGTCTTCAACAGCTTCCTGCAACTCTGCCTGGAATTGCTTCATTGGCTATGCTTGACAGAGGTTCAGTTACTTCATCAATGGTGCGGGGAAGGCCAACACACTGTTGCTATGCTTCTAATTGCCCTTGAGCAGATAGATAGTAGGTTATCTGTGCACCTCTAACGTGGAGGCCATCACAGCCATAATATGCGAATAAACAGACCTTCAGATCACAATATACAGTGGGAACTCACCATGTAGTCAGGAAACAATTGAGTACAGCACGAACATACAGAACACTAATACTTAGTCACTCCAAATGCCTATCTTGGAAGCTAGAAGACTTGTATAAGGTTAAGGCTTTCTATTGCTTACCACTAGGTTATCTACAGGGGAGATGAAAATCAAGCACAGATGGGGAACATGCATGCAATTATACCATACCGGCCTATGTGTCTGCCTTACACTTTGGAATACTGGCCAAGGCTATTGGCACCTCCATGGTGTCTTACTTACGAGAGTCCCGAAGTTGAATACCAGCTCTGTAAACAGCACAATAGCAGATTCAAGGTGGGTTATGCTACTCAACACCAGGGGTTGAGATAACAACATGCATGCACTCACAGCACTCCTCAGGATGGATAACATCAACATCTGTGCAGTAACTGAGATCTGTCTTAAGGCTCCTGAGAGCACACCAGCACTACCAGACTACAACCCATACCACACATTTCAGCCACAGAACATGGACTGACAGACATGGAGGGGATGTATCCATATTCATCAGGGATACCTACACCTCCGGATTAGTGGGGCAGCATGATACCTCTGTGATCATCCATGTGCAGCTAACATCAGCCACAACAGCAATGTTGAATGTGGTCTGCTATGGATCACCCTCCATGACCCAGGAACTCCACTCCACCTACCTGGAGACAGTGGAGAACATGACAGTCCTAACACCCACCCTGGCATTGGTCAATGTCAACTACCATACCATTAACTGGGAAACATACTCCAGTACTCACTTCCAGGACCAGCGTTTCCTGGAATGTATCACCTCATATCATATGTATCAGGTGGTAACCTCCCTAAAGTGGGGTGGAAGCTACTAGATGTGGCCATCACCAACATGGGAAACAGGTGCACCACAGTGCAGGTTTACTGGTCACTGGTTAGATCTGACCATGAACTATTCACTGTTTCCACACACTAGCATCTCCCCCACCCACGGATACCACAGTGTATACCTTTCCTACAGCTAAATGTACAATTCTAGTGACAGGGGTGGGGGGATTCTCAGCCGCCACGCTAAGGGGAAACACTGCTCCAGATACAGACAGATTTACAAATGCACCTACACAGATGTATGGATTATGCCATCGCTGGTAAACCAAGACTCACTCCTCCTAGACAAGGACACCGGTCTGGTGGACCTCTGCAATAAACAGGCTATATTACAGATGTAGGACAGTGTTCCAGACACACAGCAAATCCCACGAAGGGCAGACATCCGTGACCACTATTAGTATGATACGTAGGTCCCTCATGACATCATCCAAGGCTAACATCAGCAGGAGAATACGCATGGATTCAAAAGATAACCACAAAGCCTTCTTTGGCTATGTCAAGGATCTACGTGGTGACACACAGATTTGCACTGTGCCAGTGAAATATAGCGCAAAATATGCTGACCCTACTGATATCACCAACATCCTTGCAGATACATTCAGTGCATACTTCACCCCCTAAAGAGCCCACAACACTACCCATAAGATACAGTATCCCAACCATCAGAGACACACAGGTGGAAATGGCCCTCTCTAACAGCAGAACACAGCGTCAGTGGAGGCAGATGTTGACCCACACTGCATCTTGCAAACTGTACATGACAACTTTCCCCCACCTAATTATGCATTCCTACCTCAGCCTCTCCACAGGCTACATGCCCATAAAATGGCACGTGGTAACGGTTATTCCACTCCATCATGGGGAAATTACAACTGACCATAGTAACTACCACCCCATAAGGCTGACTAGCCTGGTGTACAATGGTATGGTTTGCATCCTCATGGCACTCATTAACAATGACATTGGTAACCTTCGGACACATGATCCAACCCAGGTCTGCTTGGCTGACTGCAGTTCATGCCTACTGAACCTATTTTACGTCTTACATACAGTCACCAAGACATTAGATGACAGGGGAGGTGGTTCACACATACTACCTGGACCTCACCAAGGGTTTTGACACCATGCCCCACTCAGGTATTATTGATAAACACACCAGCCTGTATATTCACCCATACATCACAGGTTGGGTTGCCAACAGGCTTACACACACAACCCACATAGTATGACTAGCGGTCTCCAGGTCCAACTCTGGAACAGTCATGACTGCTGTCCCACAGGACTCTTTCCTGGGAGCCCTACTGTTTGGCATATATGTCTCAGATGTACAGGCAAACACAGGTGGACTATGGCAGAACATGTTTGGCAATGACTGCAAACCTGGAGCCATGACTGATAGTCCAGCTAACACGGACATCCCTCAGGGGGCCTCACAGAGAATGTCACAGGGTGCCACTGACACGGCCACCAGCCAAGTGCCACTAACTGCATGGTCATTCCATTGTAGAATTGGCACCCACATATTAACACATGAGTGGCAGCCACTTTAATACAGATGAGGTAATGGGGCTTCTGGGGACTAAGGTAGATAGTGATCTCCCCTGTGACAATCATATCTCCACAGTAGTTAGGACATCCTTCTATCTAGGCCATCTGACTACTAAAGGATTCCCATCTAGACATACTGGGGTTATAGTGTCCCTTTACTCATCACTCATCAGACCCATCATAGGGTATAATAATCCATGTGGGATGTACTTCAGGTGATATGTCCAACAGCTGGGGGTCCACAAATGTACCTCACCAAGGGGAATACTGGCCTCCAACATATGGCCTATGCAGCTGGACTGGATACACTCCTGCTTTACTCAGTGGCATCTTGTTTACCCAGAGATGATCTCCACTGACCAACACAGCCATGTCGAACTCTGGCTTGATGGACATGCTCCACCTATGGGAATCCATGTCACAGTGAGCCACATACTGTAGTGAGCTGACCTTGCCACAACAATAACCGGAAGATGCTGGAGGGACAGCTTCCTGTCACAGACACTCCCCATACTTTGGAACAACATCTCTAACTATATTTTACAGAGCCCCTCACTAACACTCTGCAAGAGAAACCTTGAAGGGTGGATGGGGAACAGTAGATGCACCCCAGGGATCCCGCCATTGGCTATGCTCCACAGAGGGATGGTTAATGACTCAATGGGGTGGCAAACACTGACACATTTTGGCTGGCCTTATGAATGGCCTCTGGCAGTTAGCCAAGTACCTACCTATGAATCTGTACATACAGTATCTGCATATGCTGATAGCTTAGTCTACTGTTCAGGTGTTGACTTACCTTGTGCCACTGGCTGTTGTGTGTTCAATAGTTGAGGGCTGCCTATCTTGGATGCACACAGAGGACTGCTTATACATGACAATTTACAGGTAGTCCTGTGTGTGTGCCATCCATTTTTACTATGTGTGCAGGTGGAGAAGGGTGGCAGTCCCTAGGTGCCTACACTGTCAGTGTGTGTGCTATACATTCCCTCTTTGCCAAGGCATGGGCATACTGGGCATGCCTCCGTCTGCCTACTGAGGCTGGCTCAGGGTGTTCGTGGTCTGAGTACCACTGTGCCTGTAGGGCTCTTGGCAATGGTGGTGGGCTGTGAGGGCCTTCACCATTCTGTCCCTGCTGCAGCTGTTTCTGCAGGACCATATTGTGTAGCATGGCACACACTATGAAGATGTGGGCACACATGCCTGGACTGCAAGGCTCCACCAGATATGTCCAAGCAATGGAACTGTGATTTCAGCATCCCAAACACACACTCTATGATGATTCTGGTTTGTGCATGTGCCTCATTATGGCATTCCTAAATGGGTGTGTGTGTGCATTTCTGATGGGAGTCATCATCCATGGTTCCAATGCATAGCCAGCATCCCCCACCAGGTGGCCATTTGGGATGTCCCCCCTGGCAAATAACCAATACAGCTGTGAGGCATGCCAGATGTGGGAGTTGTGATAGCTTCCAGGGCTGCCAGCACACACATCTATGATAATGCCCTGGACATTGACATGACCTGGCAGTTGATGGAGGGGTATCCCTTGTGTTAATGTAGCGTCTTCCCTGCTCACTGGGTGGTGACTTGATGTGTATGTGCGTGCAGTCTGTGGCACCCAGTACTTCCGGATATTCTGCCACATGGTGGAAGAGGTGCATATTGCTGGCCAACTCCTCCTGCGTTCAGGGGAAGTATATGTAGTCACTGGCATGTGGTAACATGGCATCCAGGAACTGGTGTAGTACCCTGGATGATGATGCCTGTGAGATACCCATGATATCCCCAGTTGGTCTTTGAAAGGTACCTGTAGCTAGTATTCTCAGGCTTACACATACCTTTGTATCCACTGGGATGGGTTCCTCTCTGTTTGTTCTGGCTCTGAGGCATGGCCGGCACAGCTCCACAAGAGACTGTAGGGTGTCCCTGTCCACCCTGTAATGCTCTACTATTTCCAGATCATGTAGCCCCTGGTAGGTTGGCCTGGATTTGAACACTCTCCTCCTCCTCTGGTGCCTGCGGTGGTCATGTGGATCATCCTCCACACCACCTTCAGTCTCCAACACATGCTGGTGGATCAAAGCTATGGCAGCCCCTAACATGTACATGATAAAAGTTCCCCTTCTGTATACACCACTGGTGCAGAGTGTATGGAAATACACAAATATGTGTGAGATGCTTTCAAACTTTATAGTATTGTGCTATGGATGCTGCTGAAGTAAGTGGGTGTGTATGAACTATTCCAGCTGCTGTGTCTTAATTATGGGTTTTGCAACGAGTACTGCAAGTGTGGGGCCTTTACTGTGGAGATCTACTTGCCTGCCTTGATTACTCTGTTGCCCTTTAATTCACTTTTAGACCTGGATCCCCTCCCATTATCAGGCATGAATTCACATGCCGTCTTTCTTGTTTTGTACTTTCCCTACCCAGTCATGGCGAATTGTGCCTTGTAACTGATATACTGCATATCGCCTTTGCTTTGACACTTTGCTGTTTTCTTTGCAGTACAGCCCCTCCCCTTCCCTGTTCTGCAGGTAGCTGCTTGCAGCCTTGTTAGCTGTTGTCAGTGGCCCACTGTAGGCTCCTAGGTGTTAATTAGCCATTTGTACTCCAATTTCACTGCTGCAGCATTTCATTATTTCTTTCCTATATCCTTCCTGTTTCTGCTGCAGTCAGCGATGCACATACCCATTTACCCATTTTACGCACGTTTTCATCTCCGTTCACATGCATACTCGGTTACCTTGTGTACTCTCAGCTAAGCATAGCTATGGGCAATTCGGCACACCCCTATCCTGCAGCTTTGCCTAGCTAGGGGCAGACCGGTTTAGCAATGCTCCAATGTGCTTACAGCAATGGTGACACACCCCTCTCTTGATGTCATATTTATCTCAAGGGCTCACCTCGGTGTTATAACGCTATGCTGTTTTGTGCATCCTTACACCAGCGAGAAATCTGCAATTCACTATTACTCCTCTCATTTGCATGGCATTGTCTACTAATTCCTAGCTACTGCACATTACGCTGTCACTGCCCCTTAGCAACCCTTGCGCCATGAGTATGGTGTAGCATGCCTGCCGTTGACTATTATGGGGAAATTGTGATATGCGTTTCATTGTGGTTTTATTATATATTTTTATATATTCCTTGTGATCCCCTTTGCACACCGTTGCCCTGCGCTTCCATGTCGCAATAGTGTGGCTATATATATTAAATGTTAATTTTATATTTTGTACGCTTTTTATGCCACTGGATATATATTTAGCCATTGGTATATATTAACATTATAATACATGTGTTTGGTTGGCTGTCATGGCTCCGATTTTATGTTTGCAAAAATGTAAACCATTTTCTACGGTTTACATTTCTGCTTGCTTACACTACACCTGCACCACTTCCTGAATCGCTACATACCTTCATTTGCACGCTACACTGCTGCACATGGTGTAATTAGCATACAAGGCTCAGGAGTTGTGCTTGCGTAGCATACGCAGGTAGTGCACGTGGAAACAGCTCGTACCTGAATTGCTCGGCAGCCATATTTGGTGTTAGATCGCCGACACTACGCCTGCACCTGACCAAGCTTCATGAATCCCAAGGTTAGTCTAACTTTCTTCTAATTTCCTAGCTATTACTACAAGAAACATACTTCTAAGATACTACTTACATAAAAAGAGCATAAGGCAGTGCTGAAAGTTGGATATCAAGATCAAAATGCTTACAGTCTCTCTCTCAACAATAGTTTTTAAAATCACTAACACATTTCTTCTGGGCCCTCCCAGATTACATAATTTTGACACTTAAGTTTTCCCAGTATACACATTACATCATTTTGACACTTAGTCTGGAGTTCTCAGGCCAGAAGGCTACATTATTTAACAATCTAACACCTGCTCAGGAAACTACAACAATAAAAGACATTTCACATGTACACTCTAGTAATTATTCCTTAAGACAATAGAAATATTGTGTTCAGTTAGCCTCTTCAGCACCACTATTTAGATCAAAAGGGTATACAAGACATAATTTTAACTTCAAAAGAACAGATGAAATGCTTGGATTAGTTTTTCTTACAGTAGATGGCAATGTTGCTACAATCTTGAAGTTCACATTTTACAGTGTTTCCTTTCATTTAAGAACACAAGCCTGTATTTTACATTTATATTTGCTAATGATAGAATTATGTATCAAATTCTATTTGTCTAGACTGGCAGCCTTCGTCTATCTTCCACCAATCTTCACATCTCTCCCCCCGGAGAACTCAAGCTAGTTTTTAAGGGACCTTTGAGAAATGCCACTTGAGAGGGTTAGATCTATCTGGGTGTACCTCACGCCATTCCCTGTCTTGAGAGCCCTTCTGCATTGGCATTCTTACTTCCACTGCAGTGCTGCACTGACATATCATATGCTTGCAACACCAGGCTCCATCTTAGCAACTTGGCATTTGCTGACTGGCTCTGTTTAACCATGTTAGAGGGTTGTGATCTGTCATAACAGTGAATTTCCTTCCATAGAGATAAGACTGAAGTTTTTGCAGTGCCCACACTATGGCAAGACATTCTTTTTCTCTGGCTGCATAGCATTCCTCCCTGGGTTGGAGCCTATGACTGAGATAAACCGCTGGGTGCTCTTCCCCCGCTGAAGAAATCTGACTAAGTACAGCCCCCACCCCATGGTTCGAAGCATCCACCCGCACAACAAATTCATTGCTGTAATCTGGACTGGCTAACACAGGGGGTCCTCCCAAAGCTTCTTTAAGCTTCTGAAATGCCTGCTCACATGCTGGGACCACACTACCTTATCTGGCCTGTTCTTCCTTGTCAGGTCTGTGAGGGGAGCAGCTATGGTACTATAACTTGGGACAAACTTTCTGTAGTACCCTGCTGTCCCTAATAATGCCCTCACCTGCTTTTTGGTAACAGGTGCAGGCCATGCCTGAATAGCTTCCACTTTGGCAGGTCCTGGTCTTATCTTACCACTCCCCACTCTATGTCCTAGGTAGGAGACCTCTGCCATACCCACCTGATATTTTCTCTGCTTAATGGTCAACCTTGCCCTCTGTAGTCTGCCCAGCACCTCCTTGACATGCTGAAGGTGCTCTGGCCAGGAATGACTGTAGATGGCAATATCATCTAGGTAAGCAAGGGCAAACCATCCTGCTCCTGCTACGATATTATCCACCAGTTGCTGGGGCATTCTTCATCCCAAAGGGCATCTTTGTGAAATCGTACAAGCCAAAAGGAGTTACAAAGGCTGACTTCTCTCTAGCACTGGGAGTCAAAGGCACCTGCCAGTAACCCTTGGTAAGATCAATGGTTGTAAGATACTTAGCCCAACTCAGCTGCTCTAGGGCCTTATCTGTCCTAGGCATAGGGTAAGCATCTCACTCTGTGTGACTATTTAATTTCCTGTAATCCACACAGAACCTGGTGCTGCCATCCTTCTTTGGCACCAACACCACTGGGGAAGCCAAGGGACTGTTGGACTCTTGAATTACCCTAGTTCCAACATCTCCTGTACCTCTTCCCTCAGAGTCTGTCTGACACTCTCAGGCACCCTATAAGGGGCCTGCCTAATAGGCCTTTGGGTTCCTGTATCCACCTGGTACTGCACCAGTTGGGTGCACCCTGGATTCTCAGTAAACATGTCCCCAAATTCCTGCAACACTGCTCAGATTTCTCAAACCTGGGTAGGAGATAGCTGCTGGGACATTGCTACCCCTTCCACCGAGGTGTCAGCCCGAGCCTTACTGAGGAGATCAGTCCCCAGATCTCCCTCAGACTCTTCCTGCTATCTACTGCAAATGCTCAGATCAACGGCGTCCCTATCATGGTAAGGTTTCATCATGTTAACATAGTACAGTTTGTGCCCCAGCCAACTGCCTAGCACTTCCACCATGTAGTTAACATCACTTACCTTTCTTACCACCTTGTAGGGTCCCTCCCAAACTGCTTGCAGCTTGTTGTGTCTGACAGGAATGAGAACCATTACGTGCTACCCCACAGCATACTCTCTAGCTTGAGCATTCCTGTCATACCACACCTTTTTCTATTGTTGGGCTTCTGCCAGGTTCTCCTGGGCCAAGCCCATGAGTTCCCTGAGCCTTGTCCTGAGGTTTAGGATGTATGCCACAACAGACCCCTTGTGAGCCTCGCACTCACCTTCCCACTCATCTCAAATTAAATCTGGAGGTCCCCTCACCCTATGCCCATACAGCAACTCAAAGGGTGAAAAACCTGTGGATTTCTGGGGAGCCTCTCTGTAAGCAAACAACAGATGGGGCAAATGGTTGTCTCACTCTCTCTTAAACTGATATGCAAATGCCCGTAGCATGGACTTGATTGTAGAGTTTAACCTCTTAACAAGACCATTAGTCTGGGGATGATAGGGGGTGGTCTTCATGTGCTTCACCCCACAGGACTTCCAAAGACAAGCCAACAGGTCTGACATGAAACCGGCACCTCTGTCAGACAGCATGTTTGGGAAACCCACCCTGCTGAAAATTTCTAACAAAGCATTTGCCACCTTCTCTGCCTCAATAGAGGACAAAGCCACTGCCTCAGGGTATCATATAGCATAATACACTACCACTAGGATATACTTTTTCCCTGTGGAACTTGGGGTACTCAGAGGACCCATAATATCCATAGCTACCCTCTGAAATGGCTCCTCAATCACAGGCAAAGGCATCAAAGGAGCTCTCACCTTGTCTCCTGCCTTTCCTACCTTTTGGCACTGCTCACAGGTCCTGCAGTACCCTGTTTCATTTCTGGAAATTCCAGGCCAATAGAGGTTCTGCATAATATGCCTCTTTGTACGTTTCATGCCCATATGACCTGCAAAGGGAAAATCATGGGCTATGGCTAGAAGCACCAGATGGTAGGCTCTAGGCACTACCAGCTGCTGTACTCTCTTACCTTCTAGCCCTCCCTCAGGGGTCCACTCTCTGTACAGTAAGCCTTTGTCCCAGTATACAGATTCCCCCTTCCCTTGAGAATCAGGTGCCTCCCTAGCTACCTGCCTCAGGCCTTACAATGCAGGGTCTGAGAGCTCAGCCTGTCTCAATTCTCTCCTTATAACCCTTCTCAGCTACCCTTCCGCAGGAAGTCTGGCATCCTCTGACAGTGGTGCCTCACTGTCAGCCTGGGTACTACTACTCATCTCTACCTTTACAGTCACTCTGTCCAAGGGAACATCAGTACCCACAAGCAGCTGTGGCTCACCTTCAGTCTCATTGCTACAGAGTAGCTCCCGCCCTGAAGTAACCACCTCAGCAGTCCTGGCTGCAAGTATGCAGTCTGTCTGGGTCTCCCCTAGGCTACCAGACCCACATGCTTGTCTCCTAGCCTCATTGCGTGTAACTGGATAAGTGCATGGTACTGCCTCATCCAAATCATTCCCTCTCAGGACATCTGCAGGATGGTAGTTCCATACCCGTTGTCTCAAGACAACCTACTATTGGCATTTTGTCTTTCCCGCTTACTGGATCTCTCACCTTTGGTTCCCCACCTTGCCTCCGTGGACACCTGTATGCCACATGGCCCCACTGGTTGCATTCAAAACATTTAACCCTAGCTCCTGGACGTGCACCTGGAATAGTGGCTTCCCTTGCTACTGGCAGATTCTCTTGTGGCAGTCTGTGCTGCCTACCATGGGTTCCTTTAGACCAATGACCAGTACTGGGGGTCCCCTTCCTGTGCAGGACTGCCCTGCTTGCCAGGTATAGGTCTCCCTTCTTCCCCAACTCATCTGAAGTAGCACATTGTCTATCAGCTTACCAGATCCTCATGCCCTCAGGCAAAGTGCTAAGGGCTTGTTCCCTCACCAAAAGGTCTGCCAGCCCTTCAAAACTGGTGACCTGACATCCACTCACCCACCTATGAAAATAAGTGCTCAGTTCAGCAACATATTCACACACACTTTCATCTGCCTTGCATCTATGCTCACAAAACGTTTTCCTATACATTTCAGGTGTTAGCTTAAAACATTCTAAAATATTTTTTTTACAGCAGTATAATCAAAACAGACAGAGTCAGGCATTTGTGATACACAAGTTACAGCTTTCCCATGAAGTATGGGGGTCAGGAAACGTACCCAGAGCCTTTGGTCAACATTATACTGTTTGCATACCCTTTCAAACATGTGAATGAAACTATCAAAATTATCCCCCTTTAAACTGTAGAAGAAATGTAATGACCTGTTGTGCTTCTGGGGTCCAGTTACTCCCTTCCCCATTATCTCCATGACTCTGGCAAAGAGTCAGCATTTCCCTCTCATGCTTCTTCTGACGGTCCTTTTCTTCGGCTTCTATCTCCAAATGCCTAGCCTCCAACTCAAGTCTCTTTAGCTCCAGCTGGATTTTTAAGTCCATTGCAGAAAGGTTGAGCTGTCCATTCTCCGAGGATATTGTATCTCCATTGCCAGTCTAATTGTCCTTCAAGAAAGGCTGAGCTGTCCATTCTCCGAGGATATTGTATCTCCACTGCCAGTCTGATTGTCCTCCTGGATGCTGTTTTCTGATGCAGCTGTAACCAAGGCTGCAATTAGGTCTGCATTAGTCAGGTTTCCATGCACCAGTCCCCTAGCCTGGCACATCTCCACGAGTTGGCTCTTTGTCAGCTTTCTATTCTCCTGTGCTGACATGCTGCCTGCTCACCCTGACTAACTAAACTAACAAAAGAAATAAAGCAATTGTGATCTGAACTCTGAGTATTCACTGCGTGGCTGATTTAGAGTACAAAACACCTTCACTCTACCTGCACCACTGCAAACCACAAGTGAGGATATCTTATCCCAACCACTGCCAACCACTATGTGATGGCCGTGCCCTGGCCCAGCAATCAAGGAGCCTCAATCCTCACCACTAACACTAGGGAAGGCATCTCTTATAAGAGGAAAGGATAACAAATACACACAGTAAAGTACAATTTCCCTTAAGTGCACACAGAGATCACAGTCAGTCTGGGGCTGGTTGCTCCCTTGCTCCCCAGGTCCACAATAAGACTCCCCACTAGTACAGCTATAGAGTCGAGATCTCAGCCTAGCTGGCAAACTAACCTCCAGTACCCTCTCTGTCCCAACAGTGCTTCGTGTCCCTGCCCAGGTAGCTGACACACCACACACACTTTGAGATAAGTATCTATAAAACTTCACAGACACTCCTGGGAAAGGCTGACACAGATTCTCCAGCTGTGCCCCTTTACCCAGACTATATGGTAGTAATTTCTGCCTCCACCAGCTAATAATTATCAGCTACCCAAAGGCCCTTAAAAGGGTGTCCAATTATTACTGTGCAATATTATTATCCAATTGGTAATGTGACTAATCAGTCTAAGGCTTATTAGAGTGGCCTTGTACAATAAACTCTATAAACATGCAATGTACTCTACAGCTTACCCATCTCTACATAACCCAGCCACAGGTAAAAGGTTCCAAAATATTTAATAATAAATAATTAAAGACACAAGCCAATACTACAACACCACAGTGATATCTAAGAGTTCAGATATCACACAGAAACTTAAAACAATACAGTAGGAAAGCTCTGATATAACAGCAAAACACTTAGTCTAACTTTCTTCTAATTTCCTAGCTATTACTACAAGAAACATACTTCTAAGATATTACTTACATAAAGAGAACATAAGGCAGTGCTGAAAGTTAGATATCAAGATCAAAATGCTTACAGTCTCTCTCTTTCTCAACAATAGTTTTTAAAATCACTAACACATTTCTGCTGGGCCCTTCCAGATTACATCATTTTGTCACTTACGTTTTCGCAGTATACACATTATATCATTTTGATACTTAGTCTGGAATTCTCAGGCCAAAAGGTTACATTATTTAACAATCTAACACCTGCTCAGGAAACTACAACAATAAAAGACATTTCACATGTACACTCTAGTAATTATTCCTTAAGTTAAGACAATAGAAAGAATGTGTTCAGTTAGCCTCTTTGGCACCACTATTTAGATCAAAAGGGTATACAAGACATTATTTTAACTTCAAAAGAACAGATGAAATGCTTGGCTTAGTTTTCATTACAATAGATGGCAATGGTGCTACAATCTTGAAGTTCACATTCTACAGTGTTTTCTTTCATTTAAGAACACAAGCCTGTATTTTACATTTATATTTACAAAAGATAGAATTATGTATCAAATTCTATTTGACTAGGCTGGCAGCCTTCACCCATCTTCCCCCAATCTAAACAACATGTTTTAAGAGAAAGCAAATAAATAAAAAAATTGTTTATTATAATAAAGCTTTCCTCTAATAAATAAACGAATAAATGCTTGTAGAAGCAACTCTGTATCTGGTTCTGTCTCCATGGAGGCAATCTGATAAACAGCAATAAAACAGAATAATTCTTTTTTACAATGGCTTTCTTTCAATGGCTAGGAGATAATGTTTTATGAAAGGATTCTCAAGTGTTTTCCCAATCTGGGAAAGCAATAAAGATAAGACAAAAACAGACAGCACTTAGTAAGAACACAGGCTGTAACATGTGTCTTAGCATGGATAACCTTCCTTTTAGATCAAATCCATGAGTGTGGCTGTCAGTTTGGAGCAACTGTTCCTATTGGGAGGGTAAAACGTCAAAGTTTGAAAATGCACATAGCATTAAGTTAATAGGTTTTAGGGGTGTATTGAGGCTGTACTTTTTTTTTGTTTGAGGGCTTTCAATAAAATAGAAAGTTGTGTAAGATGTGTCATGGGCTTAAATAGATATGACAAGAAACAACTGTATAAAAGGTCAACCTGCAAAACATTACTGTGTGCATGTAAAACAAAAGTTAGAACGAGATATGTAACAAAAAACTATTACAAATAAAAGGTGGGAATAATAACTTTTTAGTATAATGACATTTTCTATATTATCTTTAAATGTTAATGGTCTCAGAGATATATAGAAAAAAGAAAGAATAGTGAACTATATTAAAAAGTAAAGTGCAAAAATAGCTAAACATATGAATTTGATAAAGAAAGATTTTCAGGATGGTTATTCAGCGGAATACCTAGGACAAAGGAAAAGATGACTACTTACATTAATTGCAAGAGGAGCTCCAATAGTGATAGAAAATGAAAAAAAAATGTAATAGTGGTAAATTTGTAGTAATATGAGGCTACTGGGAAAGAGGATTGCATTGGCATGTATATTCCACCTAAAACTGCTATAATGGAGCTTAAGAAAATTCTGGGAGAAATAAATCAGTTTTCAGCAGAGAAAATTATTTATATGTAGAGACTGGAATTTGATTTACAGCAGTGAAGATGTGTCTGGGGGGCCCAGAAGGGCAACTATAACAAAGAACAAAGGAGGGTAGATTCTTTTTTTTCAAAACAGGTTTATTGTTTTAACATATAAAAAGAAATCATATAAATTTTTTACAAGTAATTAAAAAAAGGTATTATTATATAATATTCAACAAAAACAACTAAGTATTTACAAAGACATCCACTACAATCAGATCAATTAATTAATATAATATGATGATTCTAATTGTGCTTATTTCCATATGGCACATTATATTCATAACATTTTTAAATTCATTTTATTATTATTTATTGAAGACATTTATGAAAATATTTGGCATGGAAGATATGACTTCAATAGTAGGATTTCAGAGTGAATTTACATATTATTCCCCAACATTTAAAAACTGGGCTAAGCTAGACAGAACTTATATTTCACAGGAACATTTGAGACACCTATGCTTTCCCACCTATCTGTTGAAAATAAAGGAATTTAAGGAACAGGTAGTGGAAATAATTTGGAAGTTATTAGAGAAGACAACAATTTCTTCTAAAATATAGCTAGAGAGTGGGATAAAATTAGTGGAGTTTAAAAATAGGGTGGAAATAAAAGAAATATATGGTTAAGAAATGATAAGAATTATTCAGAGGGACTGAGAAATATTAAAGTATTACAGAATAGGGGGAATCTTACAGAACAAGAAGAGGAGCAATTACAAAATGCTAAGCAAAAAACAAAGGATCACCTCAATAATATGCATGAGTTTAGAAGGTTTGCTGTTAAGCAACTGTTTTTTGATAATAATGCTAGCGCACAAAAGCTTTTAGCACAATGACTCGGGTAATACAAAGTACAAAGGGTTGTCGCCAAGCTTGTTGAGCCTATTACAAGGAAGATAAGTGATCCTGTAGTGATACTAGAAATATTTCAGAAATTATATGAAATTCTATATAAAGCAGAGAAATATGGAGGTCAAGAAAATGTAAAAATGGAAACATTTATAGCAAAATTAAATATGCCAAGGTCAGAGGTAGATGAGGCTCCATTACTAACAGTTAAGATACGAGGAGATGAATATAAACACAAGAGTATATACTGCTGCTCAAAGGTCCAATCCCAGAAGACGATGAACAATAAAACAAAAGAAACAAGGTAGGACCACCAAGGCTATAAAATCCAGTTTATTTCAAGGATAAAACAAAAAGGATAAGTGCTTTCACATGGGATAACCACGCTTCATCAGATCTCAAAAATACAGAGTCAAGCACTCAGTTTAAATAGCAAAGCTAAATACGAATTAAAATTAATTAACATCAAATTAAGATTAAAAACATGATCACATCAATTAATTAGTTACAAAATCACTGCAATGAGGAGATGAGATAAAAATGGTAATGTATAACTAATCCATAGGAAAGTCCCCAGGTATAGATGATATTCCTGTGGAGGTCTGGAAGCTAGGAGGGAAAACTGATAAAGATCTGGAAGGTTTTGTTTAACAGTATTTTAAGAGGAAAAGAAGCACCAACATTCTGGAAGAAAGCGGTGGCGGCTGTAATACCTGAATAGGGTAAATACCCGCAGCTTCATACAGGTCCATTTCAGTCTTAAACCATGATTATAAAGTGTTTATGTCGATATTGGCTAAAAGAATGGCAAATATGATGCCAAAATTGATAGGTACGGATCAGTGTCGCTGTATGGAGGGGAGGCAAACATTTGACAACATTAGAACACTGATGATCCAGAGGGAAGCTGGTAACAAAATACCACTGATATTGGTTGGTGTTGATGAAGAGAAAACATTTGACAGAGGAAGCTGTGAGTTTATGAACAAGGCAATGGAAGCATTTGCATTCCCTGATAAAATTATAAGGTTGATTAGGAGAATATATGAGGGATCAGAGGCAAAAATTAAAGTGGATGGGTTCCTCTTTGATAATTTCTGTTTGAGCAGAGGAACCAGGCAGGGGTGTTCTTTCCCCTTTGTTATTTGCACTACACTTAGAACCACTGGCAAAGAAAATAAGAGGTTCAGAAATTCAAGGATGAAAAGTTGGCTCTATTTGCAGATGATATTATTTTATACCTAATAAACTCAGAAAAGGACATTTCAGTGTTGTGGGATATTTTGAGGCAGTTTAAAGTATTTTCTGAATACAAAATTAATGAAGCTAAAACAAAGGCAATAACTGTAAATTATGTACCACACATGAATTGGTTCAGCAATATCCATATTTATGGGGACATGGTAAAATGAAGTACTTAGTAGTATGGATTAAAAAGGATTCTGGTGTGGCAGCTAAGAATATGTGGGAAGAGACTAAACAAAGCATAATACAAAAACTGAGAAACTGGAAGCTATGTTATATAGATACAGATAGCAAGATATAAACAGTTAACATATTTTAGTTCCTTTACTTTTATATACAGGCCAGGCATATTTTTATCAGACAGAGGAGAAGTTGTGGATAACAATTAATAAAAAGCTGAAAGATTTTATCTGGGAGGGAGGACAGCAAGAGTCAAGTGGGATAAGCTGATTCTTCCAATTGAACACAGCAGTTTGGGATTACCTGATTTGAAGGGATATTTTAGAGCTACACAGTTAAGGCTCCTATACATAGCACAAGAAGATACATATAATTCAAAGTGGAATGGGATGATGATGAAACCGGGGAGAAGCTCAAGAAACAAGGAGAGACTGGGATTTTAGATGCAGATCCTTAAGGAGAATAACAATAACAGTACAGAATATTATGTTCATAAAGTAGCAGAAAGTATTGTAAGAACTAAGCTAACAAGATAACAGAGAAAAGGTATTCTGCCAATAGGGATGATTGCAATTAGGGATAGAGACAATATGCAATAAGGGGCTGGAATTTGTTGGAGAAAACTGGCAAAAGAACCAAGGTATTGGGAGCAAATAATGAAAGGGAAAAGTAATAGAATGGGAAGAGGCCATGAATTTATTTGGACTGCAGGCTAGAGACTGCCTTCCCTATCAAGGATTGATATCAGAGTATAAGCAAATAGAAAGAAATAGGGGCTCCTAACTGAAAAAAACATAACTGGTAGAGTTTTTAGTCTTTAGTAGAATCTAGAATAGAAGCTGCTGCTAAAAAAGGAATAATTAGTACAGCATACAGAATATTGCATGATAACTATAATAACAAATAAGAGAGGGTTAGAAAGGATTGGGAAGAGAGATTGGATAAAGCAATTCACAAAGAAACAATGGGGAAATATGTGCATAACTTCCAAATATGCAACAAAGTCTAGCAGATTTAGGATCTTTGCTTGAAAGGGTTTACATAGGTATTTGTATACCCCCAGTAGACTCCAAAGAATTTTTCCTCAGGTAGACAGCAGATGTTGGAGGTCTGCTGGGGAGGAAATAGGTAATTGTAAACATATTTTCAGGGAGTGTAATGAGATGGCAGAATTTAAAGATTCCCTGCAGACTGCTCTGTTAGGGTTACTGGGTGAGCAAACTGGTGTAACTGAAAAAATTATTTTTGAGCTATGATACAGAATTGGAATTGCCTAGACATGGAAAGGCCTTGCTGAATCTAATTATGATGGCTGCCAAAATAGCAATTACTAGAAAATTGAAATCAAAGTCTAAACCATCTTTACTAGACGTAGTGAATATGATAACAGAGATAAAGCAACTGGAATTGGGATCTTTAGAAAAGGGTAGGAGCAAATTACATCGAAAAAATGGGAATCATGGGAACAATACATACAAAGGAGGAACAAGGTTTAAAAGAAGGCAGGATTGGAATGAGCTATGTAATGTTTGACTAACAATGACTGGATAGATTCTAAATGATGCATCTTCTTCTTTCAGTTGTTCCCATTAGGGGTCATCACAGCAGATCATCTGTTTCCATTTCTTCCTGTCCTCCGGATTTTGCTCTGTCACACCAACCACCTACCTGTCCTCTCTCACCACATCCATAAACCTTATCTTTGGCCTTCCTCTTTTCCTCTTACCTGGCAGCTCCATCCTTAGCATCCTTTTCCCAATATACCCAGCATTCCTCCTCAGCACATGTACAGACCAATGGAATCTTGCCTCTCTGGCTTTGTCTCCAAACCATCCAACCTGAGCTGACCCACTAATAGACTTATTCCTAATCCTGTCCATCATCACACCCAATGAAAATCTTAACATCTTTAACTCTGCCACCACCAGCTCTTCCTTTTTTGTCAATGCCATTGTCTCCAAACCATATAACATAGCTGGTCTCACTATCCTCTTGTAGAACTTCTCTTCACTCTTACTAGTACCCATCTGTCACATATTACTCCTGACACTCTACTCCACCCACTCCACCCTGCCTGTACTCTCTTCTTCACCTCTCTTCCACATTCTCCATTACTCTGAACTGTTGATCCCAAGTATTTGAATTCGTCCACCTTTGCCAACTCTACTCCTTGCATCCTCACCATTCCTCTATCCTCCCTCTCATTCACACACATGTATTCTGTCCTAGTCCTGCTGACCATCATTCCTCTCCTCTCTAGAGCATATCTCCACCTACTCTCACTACAGATCACAATGTCATCTGCAAACATCATAGTCCAGGGGACTCTTGTCTGATCTCATCTGTCAACCTGTCCATCACCATTGCAAATAAGAAAGGGGTCAGAGCTGATTCTTGATTTAATCCCATCACTTTTAACACATCTATCACTCCTACCGCAGAACTCACCACTGTCACACTACCCACGTGCATATCCTGTACCACTCTTAGATACTTCTCTGCCACTCCTGACTTCCTCATATAATACCACAACTCCTCCCTAGGCACCCTGTCATATGATTTCTCTAAGTCCACAAAGAGACAATGCAACTCCTTCCGAACTTCTCTATCAACACTCTCAGGGCAAACATCGCATCTGTAGTGCTCTTTCCCGGCATGAAACTATACTGCTGCTCACTAATCATCACCTCCCTTCTTAACCTAGCTTCCACTACTCTTTCCCATAAATTCATGCTGTGACTGATCAATTTTATCCCTCTGTAGTTACTACAGGTTTGCAAATCACCCTTATTCTTAAAAAAAGGGGTACCAAAACACTTCTCTACTCCTCAGACATCCTCTCACTTTCCAAGATTTCATTAAACAATCTGGTTAAAAACTCCACTGCCGTCTCTCTCCTAAATACCTACATGCTTCCACAGGTATGTCATCTGGACAACAGCCTTTCCCTTCTTCATCCTCTTCATAGCTGTCCTTACTTCCTCCTTGCTAATCCAGTGCACTTCTTGATTCACTATCCCCACATCATCAGCCCTTCAAAATACTCTTTCCATCTAATAATAATTCATTATAAGTGATGCATGTTTGCAAATACAATTATGTCAATATGGTTTGTGCTCTATAATGTTTGCAACTAAAGTTATGTCAATATGGTTTGTTTTCATTTATATAAATGCATGATTGCCTACGTCATAAGTGATAATTTAATAAAGATGTTTCTTGTTAAAAAATTACAAGAATTTTATTAAACCTGTTCAATACCACTAGGAAAAAAAGAAAATATGTCCAGTGTTACTGATTGCCAAAATCTTTCCACTGCACATTTGGCTAAAACAGATACATTTTCTTCACTGATGTTTTCTACTTTAGCTTTAATGTCTACAGGTGTACAGAAATAAGAAGGTTCCCTACTGGTATCATAAGTCCCTTTTTCTATTAAAAATATTGTAGACACATTCTGCATTTATACTACAAACTACCCTAGTCCTCTGAACATTTGCCTGTGTGTAGAATTTCTTGATAATCTTCATTAGCATCACTATATGTCCTGTATAAAGTACTTTGATTCCAGTTGTCTGCCTTACTTATATTGTCTATTTTTACAATACATTTATGTCACCATATGGTTCAGGAAGACCAACTACTTCCTATGAAATTATTTTATCTTGACCATAGTATTACTTTTTATTATAACTACTGCACTATCATTTCTGAGTTTTACTTTCACACTTTACATGTTTCTTGATGCCCATCAATAGCTTTAGTTTTGATATGTTCAACCCAGCCTTTAACCCTGGTACCTTCCTGTTTGACCCCACAGTTGCTGCTCTGCATAACTGATTCATCTGCACTGCCTAAAATGTTTATACATTTTGTGTCGAGCTTTCTGTTGCATGCCTTGCTTCATTATAATTTGTAGCTGTCTGTGGTTTATGTGCTACTTATCACTTATAACTTTCAGATTTGATCCACAGTGCTATTATTTGTTCTAGATTTCTTAGCCTTCTGATTGTCTACTCTATCATTCTGTTTCTAAATTACTGTTCTAAGGCATATGTTATCCTGACTACATACTATCTGGCCATTCTGTGTTTTTAACACCTTTATTGAATTATCACTTAACATATACATTAAACAAACCATATTAACATGTTTCCAGTTACAAACATTATACATCACTATATTCTTTTGTATAATTATCATCAATCCAGCATTACATAAATTGCTCAGTTCCTGCCTTCCCTTAAATCTCACTCCTCCAAAATATTAATTATTTATTTATTTTATTGCATTTGTTTACTGGGAAAGTCCACTGGGCCTAAAAGAGCCCATTTTCAGTGGAGGCCCGGTGAGAAAATCTCCAACAAGAACATAGATACAGAAAAAAAATTAAACATTAATTGCTCCAGAAATAGAAACAGTGTTACACATAGTGATTACAGTAATATGTACAGAATATATACATAAAAGCAGGAATTTGGTTGGTTGCCAGATGAATTCAACCAGAGGTATACACATAGATATATTAATCAGTATTATTGTTCATATGTATTGTATTATTCTGCATGTATTGTTCGCATAATTTCCATTTTTTAATATAATTTTCTCTGACCCATTTCTAAAGATCCCACTTCCAGATCTTTTATCTGTGTTACACGTCAATTCTGTTTTTCTTTCCCAAAATGTGTAAGCCTATTTGAAGCCCTGTTCAACAAGACACTTTGTAACTGAAGGTATGAGCAAGAAGTATTAATGTCGTAGTCTGAAATTCAGCTATATTTTACATTGCTTTGCTCAAAATATTACACATTTTGAGTTCCTAAATTTAACAAGTGAACCTGAAGGTCAGCCAACTATGGAGTTTCCCCAAGATCAGCTTTTTGTGAGGTAGAAGAAACTGCCTCCTCATCTACGAGTACAGGCAGCAGGGTCTCAATGTCTCAACCTTCTTGTTCAGAAAGTAATTCATATGTGTATTTTTAGTGTCAGTTGAGATCTCTGTCTTATTTAATTCCTTTGTAGCTTTCTATATGAACTTGGTACATAGAACCCTCTTCTTTTTGCTTAGAGTTCCTGTACTTGGTCTCAACATTAACATCATTAGGCTCTGTTCAAGATTATCTTGTCTTTCAGCATTTGTTGCCTCCTCCTTCTCCACTCTTTCATGTATTTCACGTTCTGTTTCATGTTGACAAAAGGTAAAAGTCTTTTACATTTGTTAAAGTTTAGTATTCAGATGCATTATGTAGTAAATCAAATCTGAAAATTTTAAGTTATAAAAAGTGTAAAATAAAAACCACAGATATCAATAATCGATGATAAAATAAAGCACTTCTCTAGGTTGCTTTTACCTTTGCCTCAGTGTGACTCAGTGCCTCCCTCTTAATTTTGTTTTCTTCAGCAGCTTCCTCTCATTTTATAAAGGGCACCACAGATAACAATTTATCTTCAGTTCTACTTATGTCCAGACTTACAGGCCTGTTGCCCACAGTCTGCCATTGTTTGAAGTTTCTCCAGCGGATTCATTAACAGCACATACATATTGCTTTAAAGCGAACATGATCATCCATCTGTGCACAATGAGCAGCATTGCTAATTGAATATGCAAGACAGAAATCTGCTCTACACATCGATCAGCCCTTGCTCAAATCCACAACAACTGCTAGCAGCCATGCTGAAGTAAGGCAGCGCTTGTGTATACAATGTAAACAAAGCAATGTACACAAAACAGGTTCATTAAATGATTATGTGGCATAACAGTCTTTTATGTATTCCAAGTTACCCTAACAATTACAAGTGTATAAGAAATGTTGATACAGTTGTAAATGGTATTGTGCAATTTATTACACATGTGGGAACATCACTGCATTGTCGTGTACATCAGTAAAGAAAACAGGGGGCAACAAAATAATCAGCATTAAGTGGGAGTTGTTTAAACAGACATGCAGTTTACACATGTTTACAAATTCCCATGCCTGTAATCTATTGAAGTACCTATGCAGGGGTAATGTGAAAGCACATACATAAAACTGTGGACCAATTGAGAAAAATAAGGAACACCTAGACATCCTGACCATATAAGAATTGAAAGTGTAAACAATAATAGTTGTGGTGGCAATATGTTGGAAAGGGTAGGAATTGAGATAAATTAATGCATCCCAAATCAGTATGTAGTACAATCCACAAGGATCTGCCACAGAATAGACCTGTCACATTGAAAAGACAAATTAAAAGAACATTATGCTACAATACATTGGCATGCTTTTAAAAATATAACACAGGATATGTAAGATATTTCATTAAATATACTAAGATGGAAATCTGGGAAGACACAAGTCAGGTGGAGGCAGTCCAGTAGTCTTTGTGTTTTGTGTATGTGTGTGTGTGTGTGTGTGTGTGTGTGTGTGTGTGTGTGTGTATTCCCATGGACATTAGGTATTTGTGAAAGGATGACCACTCATGACAATTAGCCCCTAGGAGAAGTACTCACAACACGTGTGCCTGATGTCAGTATTGTGTAATGACAACTGCTGCATATACCGTTTCAGCTTATTATACAAATTGGAGTGTAAAGCAGTTGTGGCTATGTAAGCATAATATTACATGTGTGCTTCCTGCTGCTGCCACAGATATATACAGTTAATGTAGTATGTCGAAGTTCACCTCGGAAGGCAGTATACTAACATGTTGTAAATTAAAATGTTTCCTGAAATGATCAATGTGCAATACATCTGTAATACCTGAATCACAACAAGCAACATATCTCACAGACAGATGTAACAGTAAAATCAGATAGTAAGTGAAGTGTAGAAACTACTAGAGGTTACACACAACAGGTGTACTCTGGCCTATAGCAATGTTGGAGACGTCTACATATCAGTCACTACGTCTATTGAGGGAAATTCTCAGATGTTTTTGCCACAAGACAACAAATGATAATAACTGTTCCACAACACTGATTACTTAGTGTGCTTTGTGCTGTTGTGCAATAGAATACATCATTATACTGGGCATGCTCATAAGGAAGTACAGCAATTACTGAATGAACATCACCTATCCATCTAAAAACATAAAAAACTATCATAACAAAGGTCATGTTACATTTTAAAGAATGCTCAGTGGATGTGGAAAGTGGACCAAAATGCCGACCAATAACCAACAAAGGACACCAAACCACCACAGGACAGGGGACACCAATTTTCTGAGCGCTTTTGTTTTTATATTCCTATTACACTTTGTTATGACTATGTAGCATGATACATATCAACATTTGTTAAGTAAGCAATTCTTGCCTGTAACCACCATATTGTGAACAAAATACTAAAAGGTATGCAACACTGAATTCAAACACATAAAATGTTTGTTGATTTCCTCTTGTCCTGTGCACTAACTGATGACAACATAAAATATTTCATATCACAATTGTCAGACAACACACAATTGAAGGGATATGCTGATCGTTGTGTTTTAATGCATATGGTTTCTTTTAAAGGGATTACAAAACTTGGCCTTTCTCTCCCCATTTATAAATGTTTACAGTAAGTCAAATTGAAAACATTTTTTGATAAGCCAATCCTGTCTGTCAGCTTTCTTTTACACACTCAGTAGTTGCACCATACCAAACTTGAACACCTGCCTGAGTTCATAGAGCTGGATGTAAACCACTGATGTCACTGAAAGAATCATATGTGCTGTAGTCTGCTGTCTGTTGCAATGGATCTCTCTCCCATAAAATGTTTCTGTGGCTCAAAAACCTTTAGTTCTGTTATTATTCATACATATGTGTGAGTTTACATATCAACATCTGTTGGGTACGCCAGTCTGGTCTGTCAGTATTGTCCTAGACACATATATTACCAGATTCAAATTTCTGCAGATCTAGGTCCAGACTCTATAGAAATGATTATTAACTGCAATACCATGGAAGAAGTCATTAATGCAGTTGTCAAAAGCACACATACTGTATTTCTTCAGTGTTTAAAGAAATATAAGTCACCTAAAATGTGTTTGAGTTATCAAAATGCTGTAGCCATGTAACTGTTAACCTTATGTTGATTTATCCACATCACATCTGTTGATGAAGCCATTGCTAAACAATTCTAATTATCTGTTATACTACCACAGTAGTTGAAAATTGCTGAACCACTGTACAGGTGCACACTCTAAAGCACTCTGTAGTAACTGTTTCTGCTAAGGGAGACTTTAAACTATAGGATCAGAAAGCACACACTTCAATGTCTGACATCAGCATTGTTTGAATGCTCACATATCCCCAAAAATGTATTCTGAGGGATCAAAATCCTTTTTCCCATGTTGGTGTTCACACAAGTATGACTCAATCATATCACCATCTGTTGGATAAGGCAGTCCTGTGTATCAATGTTGTTGTCCACACATATATTCTTATACATTACCAGATTTGAAGCCCTGCATATGTACACACTGTATAGCACTGTTTACTAGTTCCTCATGCCATAGGAGAAGAATACAAGTACAAAACATGATATTTTTGAAAGGATTACATCATTAGGTTGTAAGGCAGATGTTTGACTTAATGGGGAGTGAAAGAGTTGTGAGAGCCCTCTCCCTGTGTAAATGTTTCTACTGAGTGGAAGTATACACTCCAGATCTGTCAGATAAGCCATTTCTACCTAACACTAGAGTGACATACACTCATACTTAGTTATTGCAGGATTTAAACACCTGCCTATCTAGGTTTACAGTTTGGAGAACTGTGTATTAGCCACTCATGCTACTGGTCAAGTCTTACTACAAATATGAGATAGAACATATCGGTTCATAGGTTGGTACTAGGCTATCGGCCCTAGGGCCTATACAAGCCTAGCCATAACAATTCCCTGGCTATTTTTTCCCACAGTATTTACTTCCCTGGACCCCTGTCTAGCAGATTCAAATTTCTGCAGATCTAGGTCCAGACTCTATAGAAATGATTATTAACTGCAATACCATGGAAGAAGTCATTAATGCAGTTAATGCTGACGTGATTTCCTATCTCCCATCCAGTCATCAAGGTTCCTTTTGAAGAGTGCCAAAGAGGTGCTCTGCTTGACATGTATGGGCAGTCTATTCCAGAGTCTGGGTAGTCTCTGGGTCAGGAACCTATCCCTCCAGCATGTGTTGTTCATTATGCTGACAAGGTTTAGATCCCTGGAGTGTGTGTCTCTGAGGGATTAGGGTTTCTTTAAGTGTAGCATGTCCAGCAGCTCTGGGTTTGACATGGCCTTGTATGTTAAGCAGAGATCGCCTCTGAGTAGATGATATGCGGCAGAGTATAGGTGGAGTTTTTTAAGATGGTCAGCATAGGGCATCTGCTTTAGGTCTGTCATTCTTTTAGTGAGGTATTTCTGCAGCCTTTCCAGTTGTTGCAAATGTCTTGAGAGGTACATACCAAACGGGGCGTTGTATTCTATAGTGGTTCTAATGAGGGATAAGTAGAGTGGGACAATGACCTCCTTTTTACTGGATGAAAAGCCCTTAATGATGAGGTGTGCCAGACAGTAGGATTTCCTGACTGTTGTGGCGATGTGGTTATCTGAGACCACAGTCCACTTGTGTCCCTAAGTCTCTTATCACACTTTTGGTGTTTAGTGTATTGCAACCTATGTGGTAATTCACGAGTACATGTTTTTTCCCAAAGGGGATAACTATACATTTCTTGGCATTGAGCTTGAGCCCATGGTTCTGGCACCAAGCATCTCTTTCTGTAAGGCCCTTTTGTAGAATATCCACATCATTTGGGGATTCAATAATGGCTCCCAGTTTGCAGTCATCTGTGAACTTTGTTAGCCAGAGTCCCTTAGAGTTGGCCTGTTCTTCAGAGAAGTAGATGCCAAACAAGAGCAGTCCCAGGACTAAACCCTGAGGTACTCCACTTGTCACTTGTTTGGAGTTGGATTTGGAGTTGGCTACTTTTACAGTGTGGGTTCTGTCAGTAAGCCAGTTGGCAACCCATCGAGTGACATAGGGATTAATGCCCAGCTCAGTAAGTTTATCTATGATTCCAGAGTGGGGGATGGTGTCAAAGGCCTTGGCGAGGTCCAGATAGGCTGTGTGGACCACCTTACCCATGTCCACGGCTCTAGAGACTGATCTGAAAAAGTCAATCAGGTTCAGAAGACAAGATCGGCCCTTCATGAACCCAAACTGCGTAGGGTCCAGTGTTTGAAGGTTGCCAATGTCTTTGTTTATAAGTGCCATGATAATACGTTCCATGGCTTTGCAGATCAGGTTCATCAGACTGATGGGGCGGTAGTTCCCGGGATCCAAGGTGGATATCTCCTTGTGGAGTGGGTTAACTGTACCTGTGTGCCACCCAGTGGGCACAAAGCCTGAGGTGAGGCTATGATTAAACATGACAATTAGGTGAGGTGCCAGTTCATTTTGTAGTTCATGTAGTACACAGCCTGGGATGTCGTCTGGTCCCATGGATGCTGTATTCTTAGCTTTGGAGAGTGACTTTTTTACCTGTGTGGCCCTTATTACCGGAATTTGGCAATCTTTCGGTACTGAGGTGGGCCCTTTAGGGGTGATAGGTGGGTGAAGTTTGCACTGAATTGATCTGCCAGGATATTGGCAATATCCACGGGATCGGTATATTTAATGCCATTCTGTTGTAGCTCACAGCAGATCTGAGCATTGCCATTTAGATACTTGACATACCTATAGAATGCCTTGTGGTTGTCTTTGGAATCTTTGGCAATTTTATTTTCGTAACTAGCTTTGGAGAATTTTATGAGGGATCTCAGCTTCTTACTGAGGCTGTTAAGGGAGTTTTTTTGCATCCTGGGATTTTCCTCTTTTCTGCAACAGTTTCTTCCTTTTGTTGTAAAGTTTGTTTATGGCAAGGGACCACCAGATTGACTTCCTTTTTTCTGGAGGAAAGCATCTTGGTTCTATTGGGGATGGCACGATTCATGCACGAGTGGATGTGCTCGTACAGTGCCTTAGTGCAGAATTCAGCAGTCGAACTTTCAGTTCCCGTCTGCATGGGTGTCATGACGTTTGTCACTTCTGACTTGAATAGCATGAAGTTGGCTTTGGAGAAGTTTTTTATGGAGGTTTCCTTACTGGGGGGTGGGGGTGGGATGTGTATGTCACGGGTGATTAGCTTATGGTCAGACCTGACCAACGGGGGGATGACCATAGGTATGAAGCATCAATTTCCCATGTTGGTAACGACCAGGTCTAGGATATTGGAGCTCCTGGTGGGACTAAGGATTAGTTGATCCAGGGCATTGGAATTTATGAATTCCAAGAACCGTTGGGCAAAAGTGTTGGTACACGAGTAGTTTTCCCAGTTAATGGCAGGGTAGTTGAAATCATCCAGTATTAGGGTGTTTGGTTGGATCTTAATATTTTCCAGTATGCTTAGAAAGGTGTAGTGAGAATCTTGGGGCATGGTGGGGGATCTGTAGCAAGCTACAATTTGGATTGCAATCTTACCTAGTGTTAGTTGCACCTGGAGAATTTCAGACACATTGTGTTGGGCAACTAGCCTGGTGTTGTGAATATCCTTGGTGAATATGGACACTCCTCCACCTTTAGTGTTTCAGTCCTGGTTTGGTGGCTGAAAAGTGTGGTAAGAGTTGTAACCTGGTATTGCAAGGGTGCTCTCTGGAGCCTTGAACCAGGTCTCAGTTACTGCACAAATATCGATGTTCTCCATTTTTAGGAGTGCCTCGAGAGAGCACATTTTGAGGTTTAGACTTCTAGCATTGAGTAGTATTACCTTCATATTTTGCATGCTTGTACCTGTTATGGTGTTGGTTTTGTCCTTTGAACTTTGCCTAAAAAAGGCACTATAGGGGTGGCAAGAGTCTTAGCCAGTAACCTGAATCCCAGAGGCAACAGGTGCAGACCATCTCTGGCAAAGCATCGTGGTCTGTCGATCATGTTGTCCCAGGCAGACAGATACCGGATCCCCTTTGAATGACACCAGAAGCTTAGCCAATTGTTGAAGTCAATCATTTTGTCCTTATACTGTGGTATCATTCTGGGCGAAGGCAGGATGCTACTCAGGGCTAGGGTCTTACCTGCCTGGGTCACATGATGCGACAGCTCTTCCGTGTCTCTTTTCATGTAGTCCAGGGAGGTACGTCTCAAGTCATTCACTCCAACATGGACAATGACAGAGTCATATTTGTACTTGTCGTGGAGTGACTTGAGTGCATGCATTATGTGGAGGATCCTGGCACCCAACATGCAGCTGAGTGTAATTTTCTCCTTGTTCAGCCTGGTGAATGGGACATCAGTGTGCCTGACTATAGAGTCACCTATGACTAAAGTGTTGGGTACATTGTCCTGCCTTAGGGGCTGTTGTTGGGTGGCACACTGGTGTTGTGAGCTATGTGACACTTTGGTTGTGATTGGTGTTTGTTTGTGTTTCAGCTTCAGAGGTCCTTGTTGCTTGGGCAGGTTACTGTTAAGGGCCTCCACATATGTGGGTTTAGTGTTGGTATGTGTGGGTGTTGGTGGTGTGGGTTTAGAAGGGCTATGTGTTGCTTGAGGTGTAGTGCGGGTGTTAACCTTCTCCTCTTGACTGTCTAGCACAATCTTGGGTGGAGAGAGCTTTGCTTCCAGTTTGGCTATGTAAGTGCACCTCTTACAGGTTGTAGTGTTGGGTGGTAAGAGGACAGGGTTGTCTGTGTACATGAGGCAATTGCTGCATTGCCCCAGTATGTCCAGATTCACCAGCGGAAAATGTCATCAGAAAGAAAGCATTAACTGATGTTTGACATACTGCTGGATTCAAACTCTGACAGACTACACCAACATTCCCTAAACATAAGCATTATCTGAGCACACCACAAAGGAAGTCATATTTCAGGTAGTAAAACGTACACATTTAAAGCGACAATGACAAAAGTATGAAGCAATGGACAATGTGGGCATCGGAATTCATACCAATAATGACAAAAGAAACATCCCACATAGTCTATATTAAACCCTGGAGCATGTTATACATATAAAAATGACTGCCTTCTCATAGTGTTTGTTATTTGTATTACTTTCTGTCATGCAGCAGGGCTAAGCACAGTAGCCAGAGGAGCACTTTATTAATGCAGCCAAAGGTAAAATCTTAAGCTTTTGCCATAGGACATGACGTGTCAGTTACTATCACTTAGCACTGTAGTGTGAAGCTAAGCGGCACTCAAATGCTAAGGACAGAAATAGAGAGTTTGGTTTTAAGGCCATTTCTGGTCATGTGTGGTGTGTGAATCTATTTTTTGACTAGATTAAAGTTGCGAAAAGGGGTTGATAGGACAGTGGTGAAAATGTAAGCCAAGCAGAGGGCAGGACATGAGGAAAAGACTAAAGGAATGTGTTGGATGGTGGTGGAAGAGCATCATAGCAACCCACTTCTTTACACGCTAACAGTGTATTTTTACAAATTATTTGAGGAATTTGGAGATATACAGCTTCAAGGGTATCTGATGACTTAATAATGCTGTGTGACCAATATGACCAAATCAAGTGTGTCATACACATACATATGCAAAACAGAGAGCTAGGTATGGGGCATATCTTTTGTGGGACAGGTACCCTTTTCATTTTATTTTTTGAGACTGAGAGGAATGTTAGGGAAGTTATTTAGCAATAAGAGGAGTAGGTAGGTAGCGTAAACTGGTAGCAGGTACAGATATACAAGACATACAAGACAGACAGGGATGGTGATGGACACAAAAGGTTGGAGGGACACCATGACAGGAGATATGAATGGGACTTTGGAGGCACATCATCATCCAGCATGAGTACAGTGAGAAACAAGTCCTCATCCTCTGAACTCACACCACTGTCCTCTGCCCCACATACCTTGGATAGTGTTAGATGGGGCATCGATTTGGCTATTCAAAACAGAGTCACTCCATTCTGCCAATCCATGCAACAAGGCCCCTATCCATTATCTCCTCCGTCAGTCCTGTCAGCTATTGACATAGTCACCACCAACATCACTGGCACTACTCCTGGTGGGTACCAGTACACCAGCCCCCTGGGCAAAGCTACATTACACAGTTGGTGCAAGTAGGACAGCAGCTATGAAGGTAACACTGCCAGGTTGTGTTCCAGAAGTGCTGGATGCTTGTGCTGCCTATGGTAGTGCCCCTGTAGCCACCCATGGAGGGATAATCGTCTGAGCCCCCATGGTCAGTCTAGCTCCCTGTGCTGGTCATTCACATTGCAGCAGGAATTATATTGCAAGTGTAATTAGAGAAAAAAAGAGGAGAGACAGCATAGAAAAATATCATGGCATGTAGCTGTAAAATATCCCAGTCCAAGCATATTGACACAGAAATATTACATTTGTGACATCCACATATGAATGTGAAACCATATTTGTGTGTTAAAGTACACATTAATCTCATCAGTATTAGAGCAAGAAATCTGGACAAAGCCATACATAAAGGGGAGACAAAGTCCCTAAAACAGGGACAATTTTTAAATATTGCTCTTAAAAATGTAGAAAGTTGAGAAAATAAGTTTTGCACTGGCATGAATTTCCTGAAGGGTATGAAGTCTGAAATTCAGACGTCTGTCAATATTTCCTGATTGTAATTCCTCAGTGATTTACCAAAGATTGGCCAGAAAAACAAAATTTTATAAGGAACAGACCAAAATATGAGGCAAAAATCTGGACAATCTGTGAAAATCTGGAGAGTTGAGAGGTATGATGTTAAAGTACACATTACTCACATCAATATTACACACATTATGCAAATAGTGTGACTACTGCATATATGCTTTATGCATTACAAATCATAAAATGTCTATGTTAAATAACTACAATATTATTCTAAGCTATTGGTTGCAGAATAATAAACTTTTAAGTAACACAGACTAATAGCTGTTGCTTAGATTTGAACTCACACACACATAGGCATCGGAACCATAGAACGAGGGGGGAGGGGAGCCTCCTCACTTTTGCAGCTCATCTTATTAAAAAAAAAAAAAAAAAAGCCACAGCTCAAAAGACAGATGCAGCTGAATGATTCAGCTGCATCTATTATTCTAGCATGGTGCATGTCTTTTTTTTTTTAATTTTCTGACCCAAATCACTACCGGCAGCCGAAAAGTCAAACAGGTGGTAAACTATAGCTATATAATGGCATAATTCACACTGTATGTCAAAAATCATACATTTTACGATGAACAAACCAAATCTATGAAGCTGAAATCAAATCAGAGAGAGAGAGAGAGAGACAGTTAAAGGCTATGAATGGAATCACTTACTGGCTAGTTTTATACTTTACCTTGAATTCTGTGGGATACTTGATGATATAATTGAAACAGGAGCTATTACTGCGTTTTACTTTATGCCGGGTAAATGAAGTGATGAAGTTAACTGAGGCTATCAAACGACCCTCCCTATGCTGTTGTTGGCGTGGTAAGGGTGGCAGTCTTGCTCAAGTAGCAGTTCTTCCATCCCATCTAATGCTTTTTTTGTTTGAACTGATAGAATACAGTGAGCAGTGGTAGGAAAGAGTGGAAACCTGCCCGTCCAGCCCAATGCCATTTTGCACCAGAAACCAAAATTCGGTGATTGTTTAATACAGGTTAAGTAGTGTCATCCTCAGGTTGGTTGCTTTATTTATAGATGTCATTAGCTCCCAAGGCGAGGGAATAAAATTAAATAAAGCAACCATCCTGAGGATGATACCAAATAAGTTAATCTGTTATAAACAATCACAGACCACTTTAAAGTATCATTGTCAAGAAAATCTTAAGAGTTGTTACTTCTGAAGTAAACCCTAATACATTTTTTTTACAGCCAGGGAACCACAGCAATATGAGATGGCATCATGGCAAGCAAGAGCAATTTTTTTTTTTTTTTTTTTTTTTAGAGCCAGGAAACCAAGTTGGTTCAACCAACCATGGCTAGGCGAGAAGGCAAACAAGAGTAAGTTGATTGCTTGCCCTCTTGCATTGCCATTGGTGGTTGCCTGGCTAAAAAAAAAAAAAAGTCATTCCTGCATTTGCTTGTCCTTTCCCCATGCTAGTAGTTGCTGAACCTGCTCCCCTGGCCCTGCAGCACTGCTGACTGCTGCAACTATTGGATTTGGAGGGAAAACATAAAACCATGGTTATCCACACCATATCGTATCGTAAGTGACTGACTGAGTGTGTGAGTCATGAAATGTAATTCTTTGTTTTGGGGCAACTGGAAATTTGGGCATTGATTTGTTTTGTTTGCATATAGATTTTTTTAATACCTTAACCTTAGGCTTAGTGAGGAGAGTGTCTGAGAGAGACAGAATGGCTGTGTGCATACCTCTCAACCTCTTAGAAAAGAAATCTGTCCAAACTGTCATACATAAAAGTGTGACAAAGGCCCAAAAATAAGGACAATTTTAAATACTGGTCTTACAAACTTAGAAAGTTAATAGAATAACAGATTTTTCATTAGCATGAATTTTCTGAAGGGTATGAAGTTTAAAACTAAAATCTCTGTCATTATTTCCAACTTCAGTCTTTAATGATTTGCAACTAATTTGCCAGAAAGCCACACTTTTATGAAAAAAATGGACCAAAAATATGAGGCAAAAATCTAGACATTCTGCAAAAAATCTGTACAGTTGAGAGGTATGTTGTATGTAGTTACTGATTTCTGCCTTTGTCTTTGTGCAAAAGTAAGATGGATGTTTATAAAGTGGGACTTGGCTTTGGCTTTCCTTAGTGAACAGTTTACTACATTAGAGGCAGGATAGGTCAAGACGTCAGCACAGAGGGACAAGTTGTAACCCTGTTTAAGAAGCAAGACACAGCCCTTGGTTTTCTATGGTTGTAGAGTATGTCTGTATGTCTGCCCACCTTTTCCAGATTCCAACATGGGGTACTTCTATGGAAAGGTGAAAGTTTGCAAGACAATCAATACTCACAACCAGTTTAAAGCATTGGACTGCAATTTATTGCCAAAATAAAAGCTCACACCTGCAGAATTTGATATATGTCTGTTGTTTTGTATAACATTAAGGTATTTCTTATATAAAGTACATTTTTATGCAATAATTATAGGAAACTTGGGAAATGCTGCCCTAAAAAAGTCACTGGATATTTGCCATTTTTCTTTTTTTCGCAGAACACAATTGTCTAAATAGGCGTTGTCTTACGTAAAACTGAGAGGTCATCCTATAGATGTATTTATGCCCCTTAATGTGCTTTACTGACCAGATCCCAATCAGACGGTCTTCTTTGGGTTGTGTTTTGTTTAATCCAAGGAGTTTAAATAATATTTTATCAAGCAATTCAGTGCTAAAATGATCCATTTTATGCACACTGAAGATACTGTCTAAAGCACCCTGTTCTTGTTCTAGAAGAAACTGGTAAACCTAAGTGAAATGATTCAACTTAAACTACTCAAAACACTTTCAGCTATACTTTATCCTGAAATGTTTATCTTCCAGTATGAAACTAGAAGTGTGTATTTGTCATTCTAAGTTTTCTTCACACCACATTGTTAAAATAATAGCAGTGGATCTGGAAGAATTTTAGCAGCTGGGCTGCTGGTAATAACCAGTCTTCTTTCATTTTCTTACAGTTTTGATCAAGCAGTAAACAATAAAGAAAGTTATGTTGTGAGATTATGCTGAGAATGGGACAAATGTGTTAGCCTTATACATATCTGTGAATGTGACTGGTGTGTGTGTGTGTGTGTGTGTGTGTGTGTGTGTGTGTGTGTGTGTGTGTGTGTGTGTATGATGTATTCAGCAGCTATGTTGTTGGGTGTAAGCATGGTGGGCGTTAGATTTTAGATTAGCTGTTTAATACTAAGTGAGATTACTGGCTGGAAAGAGGTTTTATTATTATGATTAACTATTGGGAGGTGGGAGTTTGGTAAGGAGTTTGGGTTGGGTTTTGGTAAGTGAGATGACTGTCTGAATTAAATTTATTTTATTTTATTTTTATTTATTTTATTTTACATTTGTTGACCGAGCTAGTCCAACTGGATACATGTCCATTTTCAGCAGAGGCCCGGGGAGTTAAGCTCCAGTTATGGAAATAAAAAGGCAACAATATCGTACAGTCATAAACAAAAACAAACTGTTTAAAAACAATGGCTTATCTAAGAAGGAAAATGCTTAAAAAATATACTCTGAACTAGATCAACTATTTACATATAAAAATACACTATGAACTAGATACACTATGAACTAGATCAACACTACAAACTAGGTTAAAAAAAGCAACTTATATAAGCAACAGATACAAGAAGTGGCAAGTTTTGACCCAAGTATGGATGCAAATAATAAGCACTTTTTTTTTTCTAATTAATACACTCTGAAGGGTGAGAAAAGAAAGAAACAGATAAGAATGGTACTGTACAAGTAGTGTGGAGAACTACACAGGTTTGGACTCGGGGTTAGTTTAATAAGGAGATGCCAATACAGGAAGCAGAGAGGCAATTAAGCAGAGATAGTGAACCTGGTAAGAAGAAAGTATGCTAGTCGGGATTAGTGCATGGACAAAGCCATTGCTTTTTCAGGACAGTTTTTATATGCTTCTTAAAGAGTGGTGTGGAGGTAAGAGATGAAACTTCAGTGGGGAGTTTGTTCCAAGCTTTACCCACAGAGTTTGTAAAGAGACCGTCGCCAGATTTATTGTTGGGTTTGAGGGTGGCAACTAGTAGTTAGCTGAGCGTAGGGTTGTGAGGTTTTTGTAGGGAGAGATAAGGTTGCAAAGTATAGGGGTATTTTAGGGTGATGCAAAATCTTATAGCTGATGGTGAGCTGCTGATAGAGGAGCTGATTTTGCAGTTCTAGCCATCCAAGCAGTTTGAGATTTTGGCAATGGTGGGTTATAAAAGGTGTGCCAGTGGCAAATCTGGCAATATTGTGGCAGGGGGTAGCCAATTTACTGAGGTTACTTTTGGATAGATTAGTGTAAATAGGGGAGGCATATAAGAGGGTAGAGATAAGGTGTGTGTGGGCAATGGTAGTTCTGGCTAGTGGAGTAAGGTACGGTCAAATCCTGTAAAGGAAAGCTAGTTTCCTGTTGACAGATTTAATGGTGAGGTTAATGTGAGAGTCAAAGTTGAGGTTGTGGTCAATTGTTACCCCTAAAAGTTTTGTGGTTAGGTCAGGAGCTATAATAGTGTCATTTTTGGAAGTGACAGTGAAATCAATGGGGGTGACCTTTTTTGTGGGAGTGAAAAGCAGTAATTTTGTTTTCTTAGGGTTTAGGAGTAGACAGCGTTGAAAGAACCAGTTTTATACTAGGTAGAATACTTGTTGGGTGATGGCCTGGAGTTCTGCTGAAGAGGTTGCCACATAGATTAATGTGGAATCATCTGCATATTGTATGCAGGTGGCTTGAAGGAGCTTTGTGTTTAGGTCATTAGTGAAGATAGAGAAAAGGAGGGAACTCAAAATAGAGCCTTGAGGGACACCTAGGGAAACAGGGAGGTAAGTAGATAAGTTATTGTCCCAGAGGACAGCCTATTTTCTATTATCTAGATAAGACTTGAACCATTGGATAGCCTGAGTGCCTAATGCAAGTGATTTAAGGATATCTAAAAGTAAGTTATGATTAACCATATTGAAAGCTTTAGAGAGGTCAATAGAGTGCCGAGGAGAGTTTGTTGTTGTTTCTATTTTTATTAATGCAGTCAAAAAAGGATGAGTGCAGTGGTGGTACTATGGCATGGCCTAAAGCCATGCTGACAGTCAGCAAGTAGATTATTTTGGAGAAGATGGTCAAGTAGTTGCCAGTGTATGCATTTTTCCATGATTTTTGGGAGTTGAATTGACTGTTTTTGGTTATTGAGGGTGGAGGAGGGCTGAGTGCTCCGACCTGGCTTTAATGGTTTGTTTTTAGCTGATAAGAAGGCATTGGTGTTTTCCTGGTTTTCAGTTTGCGGCTTGGTATAAACATTGTTTTTATCATGTCTCATCCTATTTTTGGTGTTATTTCCACTCTGTCTGCATTGTTGATAGCCTACTGCACTAGTGTATGCTTCTGCAACTTTAATTTTTTAAATATGAATAGCTCATATGTCAACGTTTACTCTGACTAATTATGGAAGTATGGGGGATGTCTGAACTTCTGAGGTGAAGCAATACTATGTTCTGAAGTCAATTACTGCCAGCTGTATAATCCAACCTGATGTAATAAGTGGAGTACCTGTTTTGCAGTTCTGGTAAGTAAGACGTTGATGTAATCCTCTTATTTGCATTTCTAGTTTGTATGATGTAATATTATCCTACCAACAGTTTTGTAGTTCTGCTTAGACATTTTTACCTCAATATATGATGGCTGACTTGTATACAAGCTTGTGTTGCATTTTATTTCATTATTGCTTCTCAGATTCCAAACTCAGACACAGTATTTTCCCCCACGTCTGTTACTGCTTGACAAGTAGAATAGAAGATGGGACTTTGTGTTTGTCTATTTCTGACCATGGTCCTGGCAGTCCACTGTAAACTTTATTATGAAGTGGGAAATATACAAGCTTTAGCAGTACTACAAATTGCATATTTACAGCTGCACAATATAAAGTGTATGGTATGTTGTGAGTAATATGGTCAGAAATAGCTCCATTGCATCGCTGCTTACAAAGCTATAGCAGTTCTCTCTATGCAGATTAAGTACTTTTGTCAGCTAATTCCTCTCCACTGATAAGCTGTACAGAAAAGAGTAACGTACTTCAGAATGGCATGCTTGATTTAACAGTACTGCCATTCTTTCTTTAACACATACCAACTCATATCAACACAGGTTGGCTTAATTTCTAATTCTGAAAGAAATATATGTGCAATTATCCTTAATGAAACTTAGCTTGCATCACACTGATGCTCCTGTAATGGTAGTAAATACCTTTTAAAAATGTTGCCCTTTTTAAATCACTAAGTGCCCCTCTTGCACCCCACCCCCCGCAGTCTTCATGTACACACATCTATATTGACTGACACATTGGCTAATGCAATGTTACAAGAACTATTCAAGCAGGTATATATATTCTGAATATATATATATATATATATATATATATATAGAGAGAGAGAGAGAGAGAGTATGCAAACTCTGTGTCAAGGAATTATGGACTGATGTCCACAGATAAACAATAAAATTATTTCAAAATCAATGCTATTATGAAATGGCTATCAGTCATACCTGAGCCACGCTTACCTTGTACCTCTCTGAGGTGTTGTAGTATCTCCTGATGGGCCTCATTATTTCCTTCCATCTCTGCAGAAGCTAAACAAAACAGAAAAATAATGAACCTTTTTGTTTTGGCAAGTCATGGTATTGTATTGCCTGGTAGTGGGCCACTATACTTACTCAACTCATCTGGGTCATGGGTCTTAAAATATTCCTCCTGTCAGCTAAAGAGGTACTACCAGCATCTTTTCAACTCACTGTAATGGTGACAACATTGTTCACCAGTGTATGGGATACCTGTTGCACTGGTGACAACCTTAGACAAACTATGTCAAGCCGCACCCTTGTACTGTGACTTGTTAAAGTTGTTCTGCAGTAGCCATCTACTATAATGTTTAACAGTGAGTCCAACAAACATCTTGGACTTCTCCTGATACCATCTTTGTGCTCTAAATGGAGCATTAACCTTACCATTGTCTGCCATATCTTCTCAAAGATAACAGGAAAATGGCAGGGGATTGGTGCTAACTTCAGAAAAAACATATACCAGCTTGTGCTTAACAATGGTTAAGCTAAACATCTGCATTTGTATGACAGAAAGTATAGAAATGGAATAAAATGAAATGTGGGTACAGTGTCTTGAATGCCCACTTTAGGTGAGAAATATGGCAGCAAGAATTGGCCATGTGTGCTGATCAAGTGTATTTATAAATGCTCCACAACGAGTAACTGCTAGTTAGTACACATATCTCAGTTACATTTCAAATGATATATTGCCACCTCTGGGCATGTTCCCTGGGATGGTTGATAGCAATCATAACTAAAACATTGTCACAAACAAATATGACATAAAGTCTCAATAATGTTGCTGTCATTCAGTGCTGTCCTTAAGTACATTTTTTAAGTAGTACACAACGTCTTGGTGACACAAAAAATGTTAAAAGCAGTGAGTCATAGCACCTGGGATTTGAACTCATGACAAAAATAAACCTTCTTGATTCTGTTTATTAACTATAAATGGCACAGGGCAACTGACATTCCAGGGGTGTAAACTGAGGTGTACCACTTTGATTATGACTGGATATAGACCTACATCTGGCAACCCTACAACTGTTGCACTTTGAGATGTTTCTTTATTGCAGTAATAATTTTAGGTAAATATGTATTTCCGTGGAAAAGTTTCCACTGCACTATCTTCAAAGCTAACTGTCGTGTGCAATAGCCAAGCTTATTTGTGCAGCTGATGGGAAAGTCTTAGTACATGGGTAATTATTTTCTGAGGATTTGCCATAAAATGTAAAGGACCACTTCTCTGCAGTCATACATGCATACTGTCAGTGTTCCCTACAGAGTAATGAAATATTTCAGAATTGTTGCCTTTCTTTGATGAACTGTTGTTTTCATTGGCATCATGATGCACTTATAAGCTAAACTGAAGAAGAGGCCATACAGAGTTTACAGACGGTGATGTTCTACACGGCATACGTCAATACAATGTACACATGGGGTAATGAACAGTATACAATGGAAAGTCACCATACATGGAAAACGTGCATGCTGACTGGCCAATCCAACCAGTGGGCTTATTGTAAATCCAACAAAAACTAAAAATAAAGTCTAGCCGCTAACATATCATGGAGCGGCGATTTCAAGTAAAAAAACAAAAAACAAAATATCTTCTAACAAGTAATAATAGTTTAAAAAAACACCTTACCCACACACAGCATACACACTACAAATCCTCTCCTAACTAGATAGCAGCAATTTCAACTAAAAAATACCAATTGATCGTCTTCCAAATGAAAACTGTATAAAAAAAAACACCTTACCTGCATGTACCATACGCAGCACAACTCCTCTCCTTACTACACTGTGGGTATTTCAAATCAAGAAATGTTAAAGATAGTCAAGTTTAAAGAACAAATTACCCACATGCAAAAGACACAGTACAACTGCTCTCCTTACAAGACTAGTCATGATTGCATGGATATATACATTTTCCTTAAAAAGGCAACTCTTAACAGACCAGAACTTAACTGCAAATTAAAAAAAAAATTTGCAGAATTAAAACATAAAGACAGAAGATTAAGACCCACCCAGCAATGCAAAACTTCCCTCTACGTCTGACTAAAAAGCTGCAAGAACTTAACTGTTTGCAAATTATAGTCTGAATAAATTACCAAGAAATTAACAAGCACCTTGCAATATAATCCTTAGCTCTATACCCTGACCACATATCCAAAATGAAAGAAAAGCATTTAAAAATACATATATAGAAGCTACTTCCCTGCATTTAAGAAGTACAAAAACTACTTTCCCGCAATTAAAAAGATGAAACAGCACTATGGATAGCACATTAATAATCACACTCCCCTGTTTCATTACATCCCTTCACAAGTATGCATGAGCCTTCTTATATCAAAAACACTGCAAATGGAGAAAGAAAAAACACCAAAACCACGTACCACAGAAACTAAAAAAAAAAAAAATGGAAGTAAACTTCGACCTAATAATCAACAGTGAAATTTATTTATTTATTTATTGCAGCTGGTTTACCAGGATAGTCCATTGGGCCAAAATGAACCCGTTTTCAATGGAGTCCTGGGGAGAAAAGCTCCAAAACAATCTAGGTACAGCAGGTTATTAATGATAATTATACCAGTGTAAAAGATTCAAGCAAATAATTTCAAATAGTACAGCAAATATTAGAAATAATACAGACTTCTGATGAAACTTACAGATGATACAGACTAACAAAAGGAATACTGCAAAGTAATACTGAAATAGAAGAAATATTTGACAACATACCAGAAACAAAAATTATACAAACAAGGATGTTCTACAACTGCAAGAACAGGAAGTACTGCAACATAACAACTCCCACAGAAATGAGAATAGCATGACAACTCATACACTTGAGAAAGGTAAAAAAACTTTCAAAGCAATACAACACAGACACCTAAGAAAAGACATGCAGAAAAACACCTGAAGAAATACAAATACTAGAATTAGAAAATGAAGAGGCAAGTACAAGAAAACAAACAAACTGGGCTATAAACATATTTCAAAACTGGCAAAAACAAAAAAGTACAGTATAGATGTGTACACCATTACACCAGAAAACTTAATTAGAGAATTCTATGCTACAGTACGAAACACAAAAGGAGAAGAATATGTAATATGTGCATTTGTATCCCTATGTGCAGGACTCAACAGATATATAAATAACCCACCATTAAATAGAAAGATTAACATAATTACAAACTTGTGTCTAACAAATACAAATAATGTATTTAAAGCAGCAATAAGAAAATACAGAAGACAAGGAAAAGATTCAGCAGAACACCACCACCCATTAACAATACAAGAAATAACACAACTAAGAAACAACCAAGTACTTTCTCCAAACACAGTCGATAGACTTGTCAAAAAAGTCTCGTTTGATATACAACTACACTTTGCAAGACGTGGAAATGAAGGACTATGATACCTCACACAAGACAGTTTCACAATAAAGAAAGATGAAGATGGCACAGAATATGTAACAAAAAAATTAAACATACAAAAAAAATACAGAATGTGATGACATCACAAAACATTTACTAAGAGGATTCAAGTTTGAAAACACCACAGACCCATTATGTCCTATAAAAAAATTTCAAAACATACCTTCAAAAAATGACACCTAATACAAACATACTGTTCCTGTACCCAAAAGAGCTTTCACAACATATACTGGACAAAATGGTAACATGGTACTCAACACAACCTTTGGTAATAAATTATCTTTCAAAAATGTTACTAGAAACCTGCAAACTAGCGAATCTATCAACAAGGACACTCCAAGCCCAGCAGGCACCTCCCAAGATAACCCCAAACAGACTGCTAATGCCTTCAATACCTTCTTTACTGAAACTGTCCAGTCTCTTTCCAATCAACTCTCCCCTGATATCTCCTGTCTTTCCACCTCCTCTAACACTTCTATTCCCACATTTCAACTACAACCTGTTCCCTCTTCACTCATTTGTTCTCTGCTACATAAACTTAAGCCATCCTCTCCATCTGCTGAATTTCTACCTGCTCTGTATCTAAAAATCGCTGCTAATGCATTAACCTATCCCATCACCATCCTGATTAACAGAACCATTGAAGAAGGCTACATTCCTTCACTCTGGAAAATATCTCATATTATTCCCCTTCATAAAGGTGGAAAGTCAACTGAACTCTCTAACTACCGACCCATAGCCTTGCTCTCTCCTCTTGCTAAAATCATGGAAAAATGTGTCCAGAAGCAACTTCTGAATCACCTGTTAACTAACAATCTGCTAGCTAATTGTCAACATGGCTTTAGACCCTACCATAGCACCACATCTGCCCTCCTCTCCTTCACAGACTGCATCAATAAAAACAGGAACACTAATACCCTTAGCTCTGCTTTATTTATTGATCTATCCAAAGCCTTTGATATGGTCAATCATGAAATACTGTTAAATGTACTTAAATCATTTGCACTAGACACAAGTTCAATTAAGTGGTGCCACTCTTACCTGCACAACAGACAACAGGCTGTGTGGTGGCATAATAACTTATCCAACCACCTCCCCATTACTCTAGGAGTTCCCCAAGGTTCAATTTTTTGCCCTCTCCTCTTTTCAATTTTCATTAATGATCTTCATACTCATATTTCTCCTGCCACCTGTAAACAATATGTAGATGAATGATTCTACTTTAATCTGTTCTGCCTCATCCCCCTCTGAACTGCACTCTCTCACCCAAAAGACTTTCGAAACCGTAGAGATGTGGTTCCTCAAACAATGCTTAATTTTGAACCCCCCAAAAAAAATTATTACTTTTTTCACGGACCCGAAAATCCTCTCCATTGAACTTCTATGTCACATCAAATAATGGCACCAACATATCACCCGATCCAACTATCAAACTCCTCAGAGTTGAGATAGACAACAATCTGACCTTTGACACACACATCAACAATACTATAAAATTAGTTAACAGAAAACTAGGCCCCCTCTATAGAATTAAACCATTCCTTAGTCCACTTGCCAGAACTTCCATTGTTCATTCCCATCTTATTTCCACCCTCCTGTATGCCTCCCCTATCTACACTTCAGTGTCCAAAACTAACCTTAGCAAATTGTCTGCTGCCTACAACAATATTGCCAGATTTGCCACTAACTCTACTTTTAGAACACATCACTGCCAAAACTTAAGGCAACTACGATGGCTCGAACTACAAAACCTAATTCTATTTCACCAGCTCTCCTTAGCCCACAAAATCCTTTACAAACCCACAAACACTCCCATTCTCACTTCACTTGTCACTCCTTACTGCAATCTTAAAAGCCTTTGTTCCTCCGACAAACTACTTATATCCACTAGTAAACCCAATAACACAGCCGGCAAATCCTTGTTCTCCAACACAGTAGGAAAAACGTGGAACACTCTTCCTCACAATCTCACAGCAATCTCTTCTCTTCCCTGCTTTAAATCCCAACTCAAAACTCACCTCAAAACCCACTGGCTCTGCCCCTGTAGCAACCCTGACTAGCTTACCTTGAGTATCTAGGTACTCTCAACTTTTCTGCTTTAACTGACTAGCTTTCCTTGAGTATCTAGGTACTCTCAACTTTTTTGCTTTAAGAAACTCTTAACAAAACACACTTTTTATTTCTCATCTTCTGTTTTTGTAGTTAATATCTAATGTGTTTTGATGTATACACTATATATATGCTTAATTTGTACCTGTTCTTACTAATGTTTGCATGTGGAGCTTTTCTCCCTGGGCCTCTGCTGAAAATGGACATATATCCAGTTGGACTAGCCTGGTCAACAAATGTAAAATAAAATAAAATAAAATAAGGTGTACAAACTACTACTTAAGAGCAACAGCACTAACCTTACTTTTACAATCAGGAATAGAAGCATGACAAATAATGACAGTTACAGGACAAAAAAGTGAAACATCACTACGCTCCTATTACCAACCATCACTAGATGAATAAAAAACATGGGGAAAAATAATTTCTGGAACACAGCAATAAACACCATAAAATCCAATAAATGACGATAATATCAATAATGTTTATGTACGGAGATTCAGGTAAGTGTTCAATTTTTTAACGGTTTTGGGTATAAATGTGTTTGTTTTTAGTTTCTGTAGGGAGTTTTAGGGGTAGATTGGAGTACACAGTTGAGAATGTATGTGTGTGTGACTGCTGTATATGGGGATTTCAGTATGATTGTAGTATGTGTGGGTGTTAGTATTGAATGTAAATATGACTGCAATAGGAGTGTAGGGCAGGTAAGAGTGTGTTTGTGTTTTTGTATGTTTTGAGTTAGTGTGACGTCGGAGTTGGTATATATAAGTAGGGGGTATGGGGTGGGTGCAGGGGGGCTTGCCCCCCTGCAGGAACGTATGGTGGTGTTTCGATTGCAGTTATGTGTTGTTTATGTTTTGTTTTGGGGAGAGGGCTGGATGTTTGGTTTTGTTTTATTTCTTTCGATTTTGTGAGTGTTCGTGATTGTGTAGTTTCGTGTTTGTGAGCTTTCCATGTTTTAGTCTCGAAATACTGAAATTCGAGATTTCAGTATTTCGAGATTAAAAAGTGGACCTATATATATATATATATATATATATATATATATATATATATATACACACACACACACACACACACACACACACACACACACACACACACACACACACACAGATAGACAGATAAAACCATAAACACAATCTCTCATTACAGGTACTACATTAACAATGCTGGCAGATAATGATACTTATAATCCTTTAAGTCGATATTCACTTAACAATTTGATAAAAGAGTTCCATAGCCACTTATATGATCTATTTTTAAGCAATGTTATAGATGGTGAACTTTATAAATATTTTCTGGTAGAGGACCCATTAGTCCCCACTTTCAGAGGTTTACCCAAGGTACACAAAGAGCTGTTAAACCCCCCCCTTAGACCCATCGTCTCAGGACGAGGATGGCTGACAGAGCCATTGTCGATATTTCTTGACAAACAGTTCAAACCGATCATTAACAAGACAGATCATATTTTGAAAGACACACAACATTTTTTAGAGAATTTAGCAATAGTTAATAGTCATACACAAATTAAAACAAGTGATATCTTGGTGACACTAGACGTCAAATCCTTATTCACCTCCATACCGAACACCATTGGTGTGGAATATGTGAGACTATATCTACTAAAACAAGGAATAGTTAACATGAAGATTATACAATGGATGCTGTTATTAGATATGGTATTGGAGAACAATGTACTAGTGTATGAAGATAACTATTTTCTACAGAAAAAGGGAGTGGCAATGGGCACGCCGTGTGCCAACTCCTATGCCAATCTGGTATTGGCATATTGGGAAGATGTGTATGTATTCAATAATATGAGATTTTTTGTAAATATTAAGTACTATGGTCGTTTTGTGGACGATGTGTTTTTTGTATGGGGGGGAACACAGAATGAATTGGATGACTTTGTAATGTACCTGAATGGTACCACAGATTTCTTTGAATTTGATAGTACCTGTTCCCCATTGGAAATAGATTTTCTAGATGTCAAGCTAACAAAAGGGCCGGATGGCATTGACACAGAAATTTTCAGGAAATCATGCTGGAGGAATAACCTCCTGCATCGTAACAGTATGCATCCTAATCACATATATTCAAATATTGTGAGGAATCAGACACTCAGGATATCAAAATTGACGACACAAGAAGCTAATTTTAAAGAACAACAAGTTGCTTTAATTGATAACTTCACTACGAGAGGATATAGGAAGGAGGAGGTGAAAGATATTGTAGAGTCATGTGATCTATTAAGATCACATAAGGGCAAACCCTATTTTTATAATAGAAACAATGGTAGCACTGGTACCAAGAACTTACAAAAAGAAACAAAGCACAGATTGATCATACCATACACGAATAAAAACAGACACATCAGAAACATTATAGAAAATAACTGGAAATTGTTACTGATGGATGACAAGATAAAAACATTGATAGATGTGAGACCAAACATAGCTTACAAGAATATGAAGTCTTTGAAGAGGATATTGTGTTATGAAGGAACCAGCATAAAACCAAATCAGTCACAGAGACAAGGGACTTTTGCTTGTCGTACATGTAATCAGTGCAAGTTCATAGCTCAAGACAATGTGTTCACACACCCACATACAGGCCATACCTTTAGATTTAAAGGCTATGCTGATTGCAGAACAAAAGATTTAGTATATCTAGCACAGTGCCAAGTTTGCAATCAATATTATGTGGGCAAGACAAATAGAACACTTCGTGAACGGATAAGAGAGCATATATATGCTGTGAATAAAGAAAATGATACAAATGCTTTGGCACGACACATTATGGAACATGGGACGACACATAATTTTAAGTTTAGGGTACTAGAGCTAATAAAAAGGAACAGTAGATTGGGTGACATTAAAAACTATACTGAGGAAATAGAGAATAAATGGATCCTCAGGTTGCAGTCACACAAATATGGCTTGAATGATAAAATAACATTAAAACCCTTTTTAAAAGCAAGGTCGCTTAAACACTGAAGCAGTTAGCATTTTAATATTGAATATAGTGAACATACCATAACAGTATATTAGTATTCTATTTATGCAAATTTCTGCATCCTACAAACATATATTTGTTATATCAATGGTATTAGAGTAGTGAGTTTTTATATAATTAATATAACAGTTTAGTTTTTAAGGTTGTAGTTTTGTGAATTATTTATACTATATACAGTGATATATTAAATTATATTTTTATGTTTATTTAATTCAATTTGTATATTTTTATATGTGTTTTTAATATGTATGTCTTAGGAATATGTTTTTAATAGTATTTATCAGACTAACTACATTCTAGTGAAATGCATTTTAGATGCTGAATTTAGCTATTGTATCATTTTGCAACAAAGATAGAAGTTACTATCATGAGATCCATTGATAGGAATCAATGTAGACTCTTTGTATTATGCACTAGCACTTTAAGTCAAGGGCAGTAATTAATTAATGAAGTTAAGGTGTGACTATGAATGTATTTAAGCATTGAATTAAATGGAAAATTATTGAAGTCTGAGGAAGCGTCACAAGGACGTGAAAGCGCTTACTACCAGTTTTGTTTGTTCGAATAAAGCACTTAAAGTAAGAAGGTGTCGTCGGATTATTTGGATTAGTTGCAGCAGTTTGGTGCACTTTTGGATTTTCTGTTTTTCTCATATTGTTCCTATCCAAAAGAGCTTTACTCGCCAGGATTATTTTGGACACTCACAGGTACTACATTAACAACAACTCAACCCAACATCTGAAGAAAGACAACAATCAACTCGGAAGCAATACAGAACTATAAAAGAAACTACAACAGCAAGACATAACAAAAGCTTTAAAGCTATATTAATTATACAATGATCTCCTTACATCTCTTGAAAAATGAATAATAACTTGTATTTAAATTAAAAATGAAATAAAATAAACAAACATGAAGTAAAAGTCTGGGACTATTTTATCTCACAAAAAGTGGACTAATAAAAAAAAGCAAACAAAAACCTAAAGAATAATAACACAAACATAACACAACACAAAAGTAACACCATTGTATAATTGCAATAACCCAAAGTTATTATTATAACATATATTGCTATACTACATTACACTGAAAGCATTATCATACATATTTTTCAAGCTGTGATGACGTTTACAGCCCATCTAGACATGCATGGCTGTTTCCTGAATCACAAATAGCTTGCTCATGCTGTGTGTAGTGCACATAAGCTTAATGTCAGAGGTACGCTTTCATGAATGTTGGCATAGCCGGCCTCAGGCAAAGGCCAACTAGGCGGCTGCCTAGGGTGCCGCTCTAGTAGGGGCACTTTTACAGTATTTATTTGATGTAGGTAGACCAGAACGGGGGCAATGAATGGTGTGGTGGGGGGCGCCATGGAGGCCTAGGGCACCAATTGACCTAAGGCCACCAATTGACCTAAGGCCGCTCCTGAATGTTGGCCTTTGTCTTACACTGACAGAAATAGGTTACTTCTGACCAGATACTTTGACTTTGTTGGTGAATTTTTTCTTATTATTATAGTTATCTTATCCACGCCTACTTGCTGCTCAGACTTCTCCATGTCTGAGACTTTCTGATTTAGCTTGATAGAAAGTTTAGAATTCATCTCAAGGGGTGCATTTTCCATATTTCCTAAGGTTACACCCATAGAATACATCCTCTCACTAAAGGATTCCTTCCTTTCAGTTCTGCTGGTCACTTCAACTCTCTGATTTGCAATATTTTCAGGTTGTAATAATATTTTATTCTCTGTTTTGTAAATATATTTTCATGATACAATAGCATTTCTGCTCTATGCTTTGCAGTACTGCAAACTACACTATTTTAGCATGCAAGTCTTAATTCTTCTGCTGGTTATCTTACAGATGTATTTTGACATATGTTTTATACTGGTGTAGGTTTTTCCTCTTTTTTTGTATTCATTGTTAAATGTTTTTACCTTTCCTGTTTTCTAACATCTGCATTAATCTTTGTTGCCTTCAAACACTTTAATACGTGTGTTTGATGCTAGCTCCCCTCTGTTATCTGGGTTACACAGAGACACATCAGTAGGCTTAGTCACCTACTGGTTTCTCTCCCAACAATGACAGGATGGTCTGTCAAAAGATGTACCATCTTCCTATTGCCTCTACAACTGTTTAACGTGGAGAAAATGATACCTTAATAACAAGTCACATGTTAAACTGAGAATGACAGCAACTAGATGGACTGTCTTTCAAAATCCAGCTTTCACCTCTGAGTAATTGGATACCCTCCCTTATCACCTATGAGTGCATACAGTTTCTAATATTTTACAGGAAAATATTTTTTCTCATGTACATAGTGCTTTTTTAAAAGTGTTACCATACTGCCTCAGTCTAATAGTCCTTGCAGTTCCCTGCTATGAATTACAGCATTGTACTTACTTTTGCAATATAACAGTAACAGAATGCAGTTTCTACCATCCTTGCAGATAATTTATCAAATCTGCAGGCACAGCATTACTAGTAGCATGCACTTTACAGTCAGATGTTTTCACAAGTGTAACAGTGTTACCATCATTAGCACAAAATCTAGCAAGGTGGGTCTACTGTAATTTTTTTGTTTGTTTTTACCACCATTTACACGGGTTTATATGTAAGTCCAGTCTGATCAGTTCTATGCATAGTTTAAAAACATTGATCAGTTCTATGCATAGTTTAAAAACATAACAAACTTTCTACTAGTGCAACAAAACTTTCAGTCTTTAGTGTGAGATTTGCACACCCATTTTCTTAAAAGTAAATACATATCCTTTTAATTTATCAAGTCTATCATGTTGGCCCTTGGCATTTATATGTTTTAACACAGATATTTGTGATGTTGCAGTTTTCTTATGAGAAAATGTCCAGCTCTGAAACTTTTAAGCTTGTGTGTCTGAGGTGAACGGACCAGTTTTGGCAAGTAAATCTTTTCTGACTTTATTATTATCCTGGTAATTAGCCCCTCAACATCTATGAAAGGTCAAGGAGGTTAAGTTAAATGGGCTGAAAAATATTCTGGATTGATTCCATTCCTCTTGGTGGATATAGGTCTCAAAGGTGGAGAGTTTTTCCCCAAGGTCCTCCTCCTCTATAGCCATTTTAATGGTGACTTTGTCCTTGCTAGTTACTGACTTAGCAAACACTAAAATCTCTTTGATTGTAGCTGCAATGGTCTGTAGTAGCTACTCTGCTATGGTCATCTTGGTACATGGATAAATACATAAGATTCTTTCTTGTTCTCCCTCTCTCTATTTGAGGAAGTTACACTCAAGTTGGCAGTGAGAGGGCAATGAATTTGGCAATAATCAGTATCAAAAATGCCCACAATCTCCACTAGTGTGGAGAATTAATGAGTTAAGACCACCAGTCTTTATTTAGAAAAAAGTGTAGTTTATTATATACAAGTATAATGAAGCAGGTCCTTACAAATAAATTGTCTGTTTTTTAACTAAAATACACAACCACTGCCTTCAGTTCTGCTAGTTGTCACTGGGAAGCAGTCTATCATATAGCTCTGTTTGGACTTTTTCTGGCATATTTTCCAGCTGCTTCTCCAATGCTGTTTTTTTTTTTTTTAAAGTTGGCTCTCTCTCTCTCTCTCTCCTACAGCTGCTGCTCTGGGCACTATGTTCCCATTAGCAAGGTTCAGCTTACTCTGCCTTGGCTCTTTTATATTATTTTAAAATGCTGATTCAAGGATCCTGTTCTTATTGGTATAGGCATGTTCCTCATAAAGTAACAGATACAAATGAACAAAATACACTATTTTTCAATCATAAATATTATTTTCACTAATATGGACACACTTTGGATCACAAACATTACCTACTTATACTTTGGTCACTTGAAGTCTTTTATTTGGTGAGAATCATCACACTATGCTACAGCTGATATATATGTATGTATGTCTGTGTGTATATATGTCTGTCTACACACACACACACACACACACACATACACACACACACACACACACACACACACAAACCATGTATGTCTTTTAGATGTGCATTCAGAATGTATATTACATTAGAGTGTGAGAATACGTTCATAGCACTTCACTACATTATACATTCTTACCTGCCGATTACTATGGTATGAAAAGGAGCAGACTGGTGGACTAAATTCAGGAAGCTAGTTCGTCACATAGAGGGTCACGTGAAGGAAGATCTAGAACTGTAGAATGATGTAGAGCCCAAGGCAGCGTTAATCTGTGGAATTTAACCTGCTGATTATATCTTCTGGTAGTACTTGTTTTTAAGAGTTGTACACTGGGACTCGGAGAATCTTGATGTCTTGGACTTTCCTTTTGGTTATAAGGAAGCCTGTAAGCTGTAAGGATTATGTGGACCACACACCTACTGTTTGTTTTATGTAACTGAATTTCAGTCACTTGTGGTTATGTAGTATAAACCAATTCAGTGAGTTAGCGGTGTAGTGAAATATAATTTTATGTGTGTGTGTGTGTGTGTGTGTGTGTGTGTGTGTGTGTGTGTGTGTGTGTATGTGTGTGTGTGTGTATGTATATATATATATATATATATATATATATATATATATATATGTCTACTTTTATTTATCGAAAGCTTGTTCTTTCAAAAGGCAAAAGTACAATCACAATTACACGAAAGTGCACTTAAACGAAAAGTACAGTTTCATGAATACCGGTTCACTGAAACTGTAAAATAAAAAAAAAGAAATACTGCAGCACCGAGGCACGCTACAATGGGGATAAGGGAATATACCTCTTTCTGCTAACCAAAATGGAATACCTGGAGCCACAAAAACACTGTAACTTCAAAAATCCACTGACGCACCAAGTCCCAATGAAGGCAATCTCAATCAAGGCAGAGTACCAAGCCACGAATAGTAAAACACGTTAATATTTATTCACACTTCGATTGAGCACTTTCGTATCCACAAACAGGAAACTTCATCAGAATCTGGATTACAACATATCCTATTCCATTTTATAACCCCTCCCCACAGTTCATTGGATGTTTCAAATCTTATACAAACAATAAAATCTCCTCTGTGTAATATTAGTAAACATATATACCCATTTCTAGTTGGCATATTATGTTTACAAGTAAATTCAAAAAATAATTGATTAATACTGGTGTATGTAAAATGCATGTAATAGTAACTACAATATTATAACATAAAAATATGTACATTTAAAATATGCATACTTCTAAAAACTGTTACATCCATATCAAAATTATTTTTTAACTTTTTCTTTTTATTATGTAACTTATCTGACAGTGCCATTAATTCAAATAGTATTTGCTTTGAGTTTTAAGACAGGGGCTAGTGAAACATGATCGTTGAGCCCTGGGTATGTACAGGCATCCAAACGTAGTTGCCATACCAGCTCTCTGAATGCTAACCTTGTTTCCCAGTCACTCCCCCCTTGTATATTCACCTTTTCTATAACCCAGAAGTTAAAATCTGCTTCATTAGACATCATGGCATGTCGATATAGGGCATTTGTGTCCTTTTTCTGGTTATTTCGTACATGTGTTCATAAATTCTCTGTTTCACTGTGTGTTCTGTCTTTCCAATGTAATATGCCCAACAGAAAGTACAGAACGCCATATATACCACCCCTTTTGCTGTGCAATTGTACCTTTCACATGTACAAAATCACCTTTGCATTGATGGTATCCATATTTCATTCTTGTGGGTTATGAAGGAGCATTGCGGACACCTGCCACATTTGAAAGCCCCCCCCATTTCCACATTCTCTATACTTTCCCTAAATATCCCTTTCTCAAAAATATCCTTGAGATTTAAATTTCTCCTAAAACTGAATTTTAGTAGTTTTTCAAAAATTTTACAGCTATTTGGCATGATTTTAAACATTTGCCTATATTTGTTGATCATTTTTGAATTGTGTTGGTATCCTTGTTGTATGTTAACACAAGGTATGTAGTTGTGTTATTCCTGCATCCCCAAATCCCATGCTAATTAGATATACCAACCCCAAGGTTGTAAAGCCGTGGGGAAAGGACAAAATCTCACTCCCACAAAACAAACACCAGCGTCCTGTGATGAACTGGCAGTTTGACAAAACAATCTTCCTAACTAAATGTTCGATGTAATGAGTGTACAAACACGCTAAGCCTATATATGTATATCTACATATAAATATGTATATGGATATACATTGAATGATCAAAATTACAAAACATCGAACTCATATGGTCAGGACCATATGATCGAAGTTTTGTAATCTCAAACATTCATAAAAAGAAAAAAACAAACACAACTTAAAACACATATATGCAGCCCTCCTGGACCCCCCACCCCGCTACTAAAATATACCAACTCTGAGATCGCACTACAGCGAGGAAAAGGGAATATTCCCATTCTGCGCTGTATGGAGATCTCCGTTTAAATGTTCGAAGTTTTAGAACTTCGATCATATGGTTTCAGCCATATGAAATTCAAAGTTCTGAACTTCGATAATTTAACTAGGACCTATATATATATATAATACATATATATATAATACATATATATATAATACATATATATATAATACATATATATATAATACATATATATATAATACATATATATAATATATATATAATATATATATATATGCATATAATATATATATATATAATATATAAATATATATATAATATATATATATATATATATATATATATAATATATAATATATATATATATATATATATATATATATATATATATATATATATATATACACACACACACGTGTGTGTATGCATGTATGTATACACACGAGTCTACTTCATAGGACTGAAATTTTAGATCACTGAACTCCTAATCATAGAAGACCAGATGATCGAAGTTCTGAAATATTGAACCCAAGAAAAAAAATCTAAAACGTGAAAACTTCTTATTTCACATTTTTGCAGGGGGGAAAGCCCCCCCCTGCACCTCCCCCAACACCCCCAGCTACTTAAATATACCAACTCTGAGATCTGACTACAGGGAAGAGACTGGTAAAGTTCCCATTCCACACTGTACAGTGATCTCCATTCACAAGGTTTGATATTTCAAAACTTCGATCCTCTGGTCTTCGATGTTCAGAGGCTCGATATTCTGCAATTTTGATCCTTTGAAGAGGATCCATACACACACACACACACACACACACACACAGACACACACACACGCACACACACATACAGTCGCATATGTAAGTCCATGGGATTTATTTATATTTTATTTCATTTGCATTTTTGGGAAAGTCTGACGTGATACACTGATCGTTTTCAGCAAAGGACTGGGAAGAAAAGCTCCAAGAAATAATAGATGTACAATATTACAAAGTTTAAAAAAGCTATATACAAAGACGTACAAAAATGATACACCATTAAAATGGAATAAGCAAGAAATATCACACAGTTATAAAAATATCACACAGTTATAAATAAACTGCAGTAGTTCTAAGAAGTAAGGTTTGTGCAATTACAGAACATCACTTCAACAGGAAATTATCAACATAGATGTAACAGCATCACTAAGTAGTACAGAGTATTAACAATTTGTGAGTTAAAGTAAAGTAATGCACATTTATATTCATGCTGATATGTAAGCTGATAAGAAAACAGTAAAGCATACATTTCCGATAGAAAGAGTGCAAAAAACTCTCCTCAGTGAGACATAAAGTCTTTTATATAAGATGACAAGCATCTTATGCGGCAGCGGCCTCTATGGCTCCCATTGTGCGTTTTATGCTCATGTAGGAGTTGTTGTTTTTTGTCTGTTTTTTTTTTGGAGTCTGCTTGTGGCTGGGTGTGTGGCTGGATGCGGCCATGGTGTCGGTTGGATCATTTGGATTTGGAGTAGCTTTGGAGTGGCTGGGGTGGTTGGTCTGGTCATGGTCATTTGGGCCTATGTGTGGACATTTGCGCAGAGCAGATGGTGGAGACCCGAGTGTCTGATGGTGTCGGATGGTGTGCTGGATCCGGATTTGTTTTCTGTTGGTCAGAGGGAAATGGACCAAGATTTGGGAGATTTGAGATGTTGCTGGTGTGGAGATGAGGTTGGTGATGGTGTGGATGGTAAAGATTGAGATCGTTGGGGACGATGAAGATTGTGATTGTTGATTTGTTGTGCCCGTTCAGGCCTCCAGACAGAGCGTTGCACCGAGGGAGGATGGTGAAGACCCGATTGTCTGCTGATGTTATGTGCTGGATCCAGATTTTTGTTGGGTCAGTGGAACTGGACTGAGATTTCCTGGTGTGGAGATGGAGTTTTGGATTGCTTGGACTCTGTTGAGTGTATGTATATTGCTTATGTGTTTATGTTTTTGCAATGATTTCTGTGTTTATGTTTATACATAAGCCTGAAGAACCATAATTTAGTTCAGCTGTGCAGTTTTGTTGTATGGTCTGAATGACAATAAAGTTTTACTTGACGACTTGACTAAAGAGCTAGTTGTGAAAAAATGGCTTGGTAAGTAATAAGATGAAATATTGAGTAGTTGAGCATTTTTATTCTGGAGATTCAGAACATCTGCAGATTTTACTATGATTTAGATGTAGTTTGTGGTTGGTCTTAAAAAACAGAAAGTTGTTTAGTTGTCTGATATTGAAGGGAATCTTGTTGCATAGTTTGGTAAGTTTACTGATTATAAGGATTCCCCATGTGAATTACTAGAGTTTTGGAATTCTTTTAAGTGTTGAATCTTTGAATGGAGGTTCCTCTTTGGTTAGTATCATTGTATTATACTACTAATGGCTGCAATGTTTGAGGGACTGCAGTAATTTACGTACAATTATAAGTTGCAAATATGATACTGGTAAGGTAGTTCTAGCCAGTTCAGATTCTGTAGGGGAATGTAGTGATGGGTTTAGTTTGGGAACTTAGATGCAAATGTACTTATTTTATTACAGTACTTTTAAAGCTTGTTCATTACAGTAGTTTGAAGATGAGAGAAATGTTTAGTTGTATACAGCAGGCTTGGAAGTAAGAGGGATGTTGTAGTTACCATCTTGCTGTGGACACTGAAATGGATTTGCTTTGTAAAATAGTCCTAAAATGTGGACAACAGCGTTGATGTGCTGGTCAAATTTAAGTTTGCCATCTGTGATAATACCCAGCAACTTGTTATGGGTGACTTGTCTATTTTGGTGCTGTTAGATAAGACAATATTTAGGGCAGTGCTAGTTGGTGGGAGGTTACTACAGGTAAATATCATTATTTTTTGGAGGTGAGATTCAAGAGTAGTTGTGATTGTTCTAGTCAGGTCACAATATAGAAGAAGAAGTCTTGGGTGATTCTTTGAATTTGGCTTGTGTTGGGGATGAGCAGTTGAGTCACACGCATATTGTATGACTGTTGCATGTCTGGCTGCCTTGTACAGGTCATTTTAGAATATAGTGGTCCTAGTATTGACCCACGACACTCCTGTTTGTACTGGCAGGTAAGCTGAGCAGGCATCCTGTCATTTGACAGTTGGATACTGCTGTTGAGGAAACAAGAAAATCATTCAGTGGCAGTACCGCTTAGTCTTAATTGTAAGAGCTTGTTGAGGAGAGGAAGATAAGAAATGGCATTAAATGCCTTTGAGAGGTCTAGAAATATGGTGGTAATAGAGTTGTTAATATTTCTGTTTTGGTTGACTATGTCTAGAAAATGAAGCAGGGCACTTTAAGTTCTAATAATCTTAATGATATAATGTATATATATACATTTAGAGTTCTTGCCTCAAAACAAGAGTTCTCAAGCTCAATTCTTGGGTGGGTACTTTCTGAGAGGAGTCTGCATGCCCTCATTGTGTTTGCGTCAGTTTTCTCACACAATCCAGACACATGTAGTAGGTGGACTGGACACTTTAAACTGGCTATAGGTGTGAGTGTATGTGTGTGGTATGGAAAAACAACAGTGGCAGGGCTAGTCACCCACAGGTATGTAAACTGGCTCTAGATGATGGTCACTGTTCATGTGACACCTCAATTTCATGAGGAAAAAATAGGAGAAAGGAGGTTATGGATGGATAAATGTATGAGTGGATCTACTTTGATCCATCGAAATTTTACTTAACTGAAACTCATTTACTCGTTCCTACTTCAGCGAAACCTCACATTACCAAAAGCACAGACTGCCGACATCCTTACCCTGAGAAAGGGATCACTTGGTCTCCACAAACAAAAAAAACACATGGACCAAAACTAAACCCATCAACTCACACAGCCTTAAAAAACAACCAATGGTAGATGTTGTATGCAAAAAAGACACACCTACCAATACTCCTTCATTAATTTTAAGCATAAAGTTATAAAAAAAATGAGCTAAAACTGAAAAAAATGCTTTACCCATCATCAGGGAGTTGAACCTTGGTCTCCCACATGGCAAGCAGGAATAATCACCAAAGTTGTTTTGAAAGGATCTGTCAGTGAAAAATGTTTATAGGTCTGCATGTCTTTGACTGACGGTTCTGATTATGTCAATTCGTTAAGACGAAGGTGCTCAACCATTTTATGTTGAATAGTTTGTTTTTTTGGCAACTTTTACAATGGTTTTCACAATAAATGTGGAATTTTGGAGCCCTTGTGCTGGAACTGACTGCTGGATTCTGTTTTTTCTTTCTTTTTTTTTTTTGTGGGAGATGTTGCACTGCTGTTTGTTGTCACTTTTTTTCTTTTTTGTGTAGTTCAACCTTTATTTTAGAATAGATCATAACCCTCTCACTTAGTTATCAAAACAAAACTTAAAAATGTCTTTCACTAACTCAACAATTAGTTGAAAGAATATAAACTTCTACCAAACCCTAATAAAACAAAAAACATATGTTTTGGTACCTATTCAAAACTCCCTAAATCATCATCAACCCTTGACAATAAACATCTAAATGACATCACAACCTTCATTGTCTGCACTTTAAAATAACTACGCATTTGGCTAAACCAAACAGCCAACTTTGAAACCCACAGTGAAAAAAAAAGAAACAAAATTAACTAATTTCTGTTTTGGACCAAAAAAATCCCACTGTTCTTCTCAAAGCCAGTTAGAGCAGCTATATGCAATAGAGTGATTTTAGCTCAATTTGAATACGACATTCCTATCTTATCTGCAGCCTCCTGCAAAACATGGTCACTTTACAGACAATTACAAATAAAACATGTCAATTCATAACTCACTTCCCCCTCATAAACATCACTCTCAAACACTTGGTAAAGCCAAATGGTTTCAGTAATATCAGAAATCAGACTGACTTCTCCTCAGACTAATACACAGAGAAACATACTCTTCTCTTGTGGTAAAAAACTCACCACAAAAACATTCTTATAGAACTCATTCCTATTCAGGTCCCACTCTTCAAACTCCTAGAACACAGCTACACTGCAACAGCCACCCTTACTCAATTCTTGCTCCAAAACTCTGGGAATCCCTCCCTACTCCTCTAAAAGACATATCCTATTTCATATTTAGACTACAATTCAAAAACACATCTCCTCAGGCAAGTTCAGTGCAATTCCTTTTATGCTGGCCACATAACAGAAGTACACTCACCCTACCCCTTCTTCAGTGTGCTAACCATCAGCTACCTCCATTCCAGAATGTAGTACATATTAGCTTTATTTTATTGTAAATAATATGCAAATACCATTTAATTGCTTTTTGTTTTGTAAAATCATTGTCAAGTCTGTTTGGTTTAATCTCTCATCTGTAACTACGGTGTAAATACTTTATAGGTTTATAGGTTGTTACTTGGCTAATGACCACTAGAGTCCTTAGAAGCCTTGACTCGCACCCCACACCATTTGGGTTACAAGTATCATGGGAGGGCATATTAGTAGGCAGATAGCTAAGGATTTGTAGGAAGGGTGTTAGTAAGGATAATACTTTTCCTATTAACAACCTCTGTCAATAATGAACATGGGGACCAGACTGGGGGGGGGGGTGTAAATTTGTGATTTTGCCATCCAATTGTCATTGTTTTGTTTGAATATGGTCAAGGCTGAACCCTGTTTTTCATGGCTGGGGAGCCTATTCTATAGTGTAGGGATCCTTCGGGAAACGTATCTGTCTCTCTAGCACATTCTATGTCACAAACAAAGCTTAGATCCCTTGATCTAGTGTTTCTGGTGCTGTTTGTTTTGCACAAGTGCAACAGATCCATCAGGTCTGGGTCTGAGGAAGCCTTGTATGCCAGGCAAAGTTGCCCTCTTAGCAGCCTGTAGAAGACTGAATACAGCGACAGAACCTTTAGACGATCAGTATAGGACAGGGTATTCAATTCTCCTAGTAAGAAACCTTTTATGGGCGTTCTAACTGTTGCAAGTGGCTGGCTGGATACATGCCAAAGGAGTCACTGTATTTAATGAAAGGTCTGATAACGGCCAAGTACAGTGGTACTATAACTTCCTTGGACCTGGATGCCATACCCTTAACTATAAGTTGTGCAACAAAGAATGATTTTTTTTATTATCTTAGCAACATATTGGTCAAAAGCCAGATTGCTGTCTACGTATGTTCCCCAATTTCTTACTATTGGGTCAGCTTTTAGGGGCGTTTTTATTGATGGAATAATTAACTTGCATTGACAGTTTCCCAAAGGGCATTATAATGCATTTTTTGCCATTGAGTTTTAGGACAAGGCTTTGGCACCAGTCATTTATCTATGTTAAACCCACTTGCAAGATGTTTGTATCTTGGGGGGAATATATAATAGCTTCCAATTTACAGTCATCTATGAACTTGGTGAGCCAGAGACTTTAACGTTTGCGATGACTTCCGGGAAGTAGAATGCTCATTAGGACTGGGCCAAGCATGGGGCCCTGAGGTACTACTCCACTAGTGAACAGTCTCTTGGTGGAGGTGGTCTCACTGATCCTGACTTCCTGAGTCCTGTCTTTGAGCCAACTGGCAATCCAGTGAGTTATGTAAGAGTTTATGCCTATCTTAGAGAGCTTGTCAACAATGTCTGAGTGGGGTATTTTATCAAATGCCTTAGTCAGGTCAAGACATGCAGTATTGCCTTAGTCAGGTCAAGACATGCAGTATGCACTGTTTTAACCTTGTCTCTTGCTTTGGTGACCCTCTCAAAGAAGTCTACCAGGTTAAGTAGGCATGATATTCTCTTAACAAAGCCAAACTGGGATGGGTCCAATGCCTGTAGGTTGCCATGATAATTCATTCCATGGCTTTGCATATTAGACTTGTTAGACATATGGGTCTGTAGTTCCCTGGGTCAGTTGATGGTCTACCCTTGTGGAAGGGAATGACTGTTGCAGTCCTCCATTCACATGAAATGTAGCCCATTTCAAGGCTGCATAGGTTCATAGGTTTATACTAGGCTATCTGCCCTAAGGCATTTATAAGCCTAGCCCAAAGTTTTGTGGCTTACGCCACCCCTTATGTTAAAGAATACTGTGCCCATTAGTTTGTTGTGCCTCTGTCCAGCAGTGACACAGAGATGATTCCCGGGGTAAACCTACGATCTCCCATCCACCGGTCAAGATTTCTCTTGAACAGAGCCAGCGAGGTGCTCTGCCTCACATGGACTGGGATTTTATTCCACAGCATAGGGAGTCTCTGGGTGACAAATCTATCCCTCCAGCATGTCCTATTTATATCCGTGCTAAGGTTTAAGTCACTTGCTCTAGTGGATCTGGTAGATTTGGATTTTTTGAGGTGGAACATGTCCATTAATTCCGGGTTGGACATGGCCTTGTATGTCAGGCACAGGTCACCTCTGAGCAGGCGGTATGCGACTGAATAGAGCTGGAGTTTCTTCAGTCTGGCAGCATATGACAGATTTTGGAGTCCCTTTATCCTTTTGGTGAGGAACTTTTGGGGTCTCTCCAATTGCTGCAGGTGTTGGGTGAGATACATCCCGAATGGGGCATTGTACTCGATCATTGGTCTGATAAGTGAAGAGTACAGGGGAACAATGACCTCACTTGATCTGGATGTGAATCCCTTCATGATCAGGTGGGCAATGTAGAAGGTCTTTCTAACCACTTTAGCAATGTGAGTGTCAAAAAAGGCCACTGTCAACCTGGGTCCCCAGGTCCCTGATAACCTCTTCTGTGCTTAATGGATTGCCACCTATATGGTAGCTTGGGGTTACCTTGTTTTTCCCGAAGGGTATGACTATACATTTTTGGCATTTAACTTCAGGCCATGGCTCTGGCACCAGTTATCAGTTTCCGTGAGACCCTCTGAAGGATATCTGTGTCCGATGTACTTTCCACTATGGCCCAGTTTGCAGTCATCTGCAAACGTTGTCAGCCATAGTCCTCCTATGTTTGCCTGTACTTCTGAGAAGTAGATGCCGAACAACAGGGGCCAAGGACTGAGCCCTGTGGGACCCCACTTGTGACCGGCTTGGAGTCTGACATGGCGCCAGCAACTCTAACCCTGTGGGTTCTGTCCTTTAGCCAGTTTGCAACCCATCTTGTGACATATGGGTTTACATTTAAGCTGGTAAGTTTCTCTATAATACCCGAGTGGGGTATTGTGTCGAAAGCTTTGCAAGGTCAAGGTAGGCTGTATGGACTGCCTTTCCTCATCAATGGCCTTGGTGACTGTTTCGAAGAAGTCGACCAAGTTCAAAAGGCATGATCTGCCCTTGACAAAGCCAAACTGGGTCGGGTCCAATGTCTGCAAGTCCCCTATGTCTTTGTTTATGAGTTCCATTATGATCCTCTCCATAGCTTTGCAGACCAGGCTTGTTAAGCTTATGGGGCGGTAATTTCCAGGGTCCATAGAGGTACCGCCTTTGTGGAGTGGGACCACAGTTGCCGTGACGCCACTCCTTGGGCACGATCCTGTGGTAAGGCTAAGATTAAACAGCTGCCTTATATGCGGGTTTAGTTCCTCGTTGAGTTCGTAGCACACAGCCGGGGACACCATCCGGTCCCATTGATGCTGTGTTTTTAGCTTTAGAGAGAGCAGCTTTCACCTGCGCATTAGAGATGTCTGGGAGGCTACACTCGCTGGGATAGTTATCTCTCCTTTGGGGGAGAGGGGTGAAGTTTGCACTGAACCTGTCTGCCAGTATGTTGGCAATGTCTGTGGGTTCAGTGATTTTGTATCATTTTGGACTAATTCTGCATATCTGGGAGTTTCCACCCAGGTTTCTAACATAGCTAAAGAAGGCCTTATGATTGTCTTTTGAATCTATTGCAATTTTTCTCTCAAATTTGGCCTTGGATGATTTTATGAGTGCTCGTATTTTTTACTAATAATGATCAAGGGTGTCTTCTCTTTTATGGATTTTCCTCTACCATGTAACAGCTTTCTCCTCTTATTGTAAAGTTTGTTTATGGCTGGGGTCCACCAGACTGGACGTTTGCCCTTGGTGGAAAGAGTCTTGGTTTTATTAGGGATTGCTTGATCCATGCAGTCCTGGAGGTGTTCAGAGAAGGCATTTGTAAGGGCTTCCAGCTTGGGTTGTGGTTTCCATTGGCTCGGGGCCTTGAAGGATACCACACCAGTCTTTCTTAGTGTTAAGTTTGCTTTAGTGTAGTTCTTCACTGTGGTCTTTTTGTTTGGGGTGGGGGCGGAAAGTGGATTTCCAGTGAGATAAGTTTGTGATCTGATCTCACCAATGAGGGATATACTTCCGGTATGGAGCATTTTGTCCCCATGTTTGTGATGATGAGATCTAGTATATTTTCTCCTCTTGTGGGAACGGTGACTAGTTGTTCCATGGCATTTGAATTTATGAACTCCAGGAACCTTTGGGCTAGAAAGTTGGGGCTTGAGTAATGTTCCCAGTCTATATTCGGGTAGTTGAAGTCACCCAATATAATGGTGTTTGGAGATACATTTATACCATCCAGTGTCTTCAGGAAGGCTGCGTAGGGTTCCTGAGTTTGAGAGGGTGGCCTGTAGCATGCTACAAATTGTAGAGCAGTTTTGCCTATGGTTAATTGCACCTGGATGGTTTCCAATGCTTCGTGCATTGCCACCAACCTGGAGGTGTGGGTATCCTTGATGAATATGGATACACCCCCTCCTTTTGTGGTGTGGTCCAGGTTTTGGGGCCGGAACGCATGATATGAGGTAAAACCTGATAGTGCCGGGGTGCTCTCAGGAGCCTTGAACCAGGTTTCAGTCACAGCACAGACATCGATGTTCTCCATACTGAGAAGGGCCTCGAGAGCGTGCATTTTGAGATTTAGACTTCTGGCATTGAGCAGCATTACCCTTAGTTTCTTCCCATTTTTGTTTTCTAGGGTGGTAGGTTTAGAATTTGAGCCTTGCCTAAAAAAGGCACTATGGGGGTGGCAAGAGCCTTAGCCAATATCCGGAATCCCAGGGTGACAGGTGCAAGCCGTCCCTTGCAGCATGGCTTGTCAAGCATGTCATCCCAGGCAGACAGACACTGGATCCCCTTTGAATGACACCAGAAATTAAGCCAATTGTTAAAGCTGATCATCTTGTCTCTATGTTGTGGCATCATTCTTGGTGAAGGAAGGATACTGCTCAGGGTCATACCTGCCTGGGCTACATAATCAGAGAGCTCCTCTATGTCTCTTTTCATGTAGTCCAGGGAGGTACGTCTCAGGTCGTTCACACCAGCATGGACAATGACTGTGTCATATTTGTACTTGCTGTGGAGTGACCCGAGTGCTTGTGTTATGTGGCGGATTCTAGCGCCTGATAGGCAGCTTACTGTGACCCTCTCCTTGTTCAGCCTGGTGAGTGGGACTTCAGTGTGTCTGACTATGAAGTCACCTATGACAAGTATGTTTGGTGCTGTATTTGGCCTTAAGGGCTGTGACTGCTTTGCACACTGATTTTGTGGTTTTATGTGTTGCCTGTGGTGTGTCATGAGGTGGCAGTTGCTTGGATGTCTGCTTTGGAGGCCTCTGCTGTTTAGGTAAATTTTTGCTCAGAGCCTCCGAGTATGACTTTGTGTGTTTATGTGTTTGATTCATTGTTGTGATAGCTTTATGTGAGACTGGTTTTGTGGTGTGTGTAGTTGCCTTCTCCTCCTGTCTGGTCTTGCCAGTCCTGAGTTGAGAGAGTTCAGCCTCCAGTTTGGCTAAATAGCTGCATCTCTCGCAAGTATTTGTGTTATGTGGGAGGAGGAGAGGGTTGTCAGTGTACATGAGGCAATTGTAACATTGCCTCAATATTCCCAAATTCACCAACTGGACAGGAGAGGACGCCAGCATCTGGCCCTTCGACATGCTAGAGAAATTTAGAAGTTAGGGGTGTAACTGAATAAGAGAGGACTTAGTAAGGAAGTGGGTACTCCTGGGGGGGGTTTGCTAGTGAGGGACTTTGTATAATACAGAAGTGCTAAACCTGAAAAGAAGATGCTTTTAAGACAAGTAAAAGCTGTTAGGAACAAGTGCTGCTCTTTTTAGTTAAGGGATATACTGTTTAGATTACTAGTAGAGCAGTTCTAAGGGAAAAAATGAACAGACTTTATGGAGCCAGAAAAAGTTTACCCTTGTTAAACCGACGCTGCCTGATGCTGCTCTAGTGGCAACTCGGCTTCAAGGCTAAAGCACTCTAAAGCGTGCTTGATAGCAGGGGCTGGAAAGAGAGAGGAATTGACCCAAAACAGCCAATAAAACTACAGTTTCAAGTCAGTAACCACTCCCACGGGGCAGGGAAGCAGCTCAATGTTTATCACTGCCACTGATCAACAGAGAGACTTTCCTTTAGCCCAAGCAAAAATGGCCTCACAGAAACTTACAAAACAGTTCAAGAACAGCAAGCCTGTAACTTGAACTTTTTTAAATCTCAGAAAAGTGGGAAAAAAGCAAGATTTTTTTTTTGTTTTTGTTTTTTCAGAGATAGCAGAGGTTCACAAGTAATATCAAGTTATACAGTTGAAGAGTACCAAGTGGTCTTGATAAGTCATGTTTTAGACTGTTCAGGAGGCAACTGTGGATGTTGTCGGGACCCATGAAGATGGTATTCTTGGCTTTAGCAAGTGCACCTGGTTCATGCTGATAGCTAGGGGAAGTATGTTGGAAGGAATTTCACCTGGTGAAGCTGGGGGGGGGCAAAGTCTGAGTTGAATTTATCAGCCAGTAGATTTGCTATGTCACTGGGGATAGATGGTGATCTGTAGCTAGCATGCTTCAAAACTGTGTTCTGTTATTTGTCTAAAGCCTCTCCATGTCATCTCAGAATGTAAATAAAACTAGTTGAGTTATTTTAATTTTTTGTTGTAGAAAATAAAGATTTTCAGCCTACTAAGAAGTAAGAAGGCAGGACGAAATGTATTTAAAATAATAGCATTTATTATACATAATATATATATATATATATATATATATATATATATATATATATATATATATATATATATATGTATATATATATATATATATATACACACACACACACACACACAGACACACATATATATATATATATATATATATATATATGTGTGTGTGTATGCATATACATATATATATATATATATATATATATATATATATATAGGGGTCTACTGTATATGTTTGAAAATACACTTCTTCGAACTCACATAGTAGACCCTGGGTTACACGAAAGTGCACTTAATCGAAAGTGCACTTTCGCGAAACCTGCTTCAGCGAACGGGCTACTGACTTTAGTGCAGTAGTTACGGACCCTAGGGTTAGGGTGTGGGTCATGGTAAGGGGATAGCTAGTAGGGCTATCCCCTTACCATGACCCGTACCCTAACCCTAAGGTCCGTGACTACTGCACCACAGTGTAGCTAGTAGGGCTATCCCCTTACCATGACCCACGCCCTAACCCTAAGGTCCGTGACTACCGCACCACAGTAGAGGACTCCACTGTGGTAGTATCCCTTACCATGACCCTAACCCTATTGTCCAGACCACAGTAGAGGACATAGCATGTTTTCCTGCTGTCCTCCACTGTGGTGCGATCCGTTCGTTGAAGCTGAGTTCATGAAAGTGCACTTTCGAATAAGTGCACTTTCGCATAACTGAGCAGTCTACTGCTCTTTTTCGAATACATGGTATTCGATGAAAAGCAGTAGACCCCATATATATATATATATATATATATATACATTCATTTAATTAATTTTTTTTATTCACTCTGTTTTATAAGTATAAATTCTTTTGACATATGATGTAACAAACGGGCTCAAATAATATCCGTACTGTAACTGCATTGCTGATAATATGTTTTGCTTGATTTACATCATTATGAATATAAGGTTGAAAAAAGAAATAAAAGGAAAACACTGGAAAACAAATTGTGTTCTGCTGTCACCTTCTGGTCAGCATTGTTTTTCTGCTATTGCTCATTACTACAAAAACATTTAAATAATAGTCACTAGGACTCTGCCTGAAATTGTGTCACTGTAATCAGAGCACTATCCTGATAATCAAAAACAAATAAATAAAAATTCACCTCAGTCTTGTTCCTGTTTTCTAAAACCAATAATCAATCCAAGTGCAAAAATGGCTTATTGCATAAATAAAGAATAAAAACAAAGTGAAAAAACTACCAAAAAAACCCCCACTCTGAAATACTTTAATAAAATAATAATTAAAAGGTTCATACGTGTTTACTACATTACTGATTTGCAAGAATCTCTAAAAACCTAGCCTTACATTCCCATGCTAGCTTTTAGCCCTTATATTCTGTATAGTATAACCTAGAGACTGGCAGAATAAAGACATGAGGGGTTACACATTGCCCTTAATGGTGCGGGACACAGATGCTTACCCAGGAGTCAACTGATTTCAACTAGGGGAATACTCTTTTAAGATGCCACAACCTAATATATATATATATATATATATATATATATATATATATATATATATATTGCTTGCAGTTCTGAGAATTGTTAGGTATTGCCCTTGGAATTCCAACAAATAAATGCAGTTAAAGCATACAAATCCCAATTTATTTAATGCAATAGTTCACAAATTCTTAAGTATAAGAGCAACTGCTTTCAATGTGTTTTGTACTACCGTTATGACTTCTGATCACACTACAAAAAAAATGGGAACTTTCAAGGGTTGACCCTGAAACTCAAGGAAAATCTCAGCATCTCAGCCTGAAGTTTCTGCATCTCAGAGTACGTTTGTGCAGAGGACTGAGGCTATACACTGTTTCAAGAGTTGCTTTCTGTAATCCAGGGTTTTGATTCCATCAGCTTCTATTTGTCTACTTTGTGACTACTGAAGTTACTTGACCAGACAGTACTGTCCTAGAATGAAAAAAGTCAATGTGGATCAGTGTTCTACTTCTGTCAACAAACATAAAGACTTAAATAAATTGATAATATCTCACAATGTGTCCCCCGTTAAAGTAAATTACCTGTACGTTTCCTACCGATTACTTGTTTTGCATTCACTATTTATCATCGTAAGAAAAACCTAGTCAAGCCACCCATGTGACATTTTGTTACAAGGATGCCCTCCCTCCAAAAGAACCCATACCCTTTACAAGTCTCCACCTAAAACCCATCGCTAGGAAAACACCTCAAGTTCAGCTCATTCAAAAACGTATGTACCTGCTGTTACCAACTCAAAAAGCTACTCTCACAGAATGAGCTAGGCGGGCAAAACGTGTGACAGACATACGCAAACTCTGCAAACGAAGTGCCAAAGACAGTAAAGTCGCGCATTCCCGAAGCTTTTTGTATTTGAAAACCACAGATAATCCTAACATACACGTGTATGCAATGCTTCTAAATTTCACGGGACTTTACAGAGTTCAGCAAACCTCATGTAGTGCAGAGACTTTCTGAGAGCCCAACATGAGTGACGCACCTCAAAAAGTATGACAAATGAAAGGCACAGTACTTTTACTGGCACATATTACTGTACGTGGTAAACCCAGAGAACCAATGCAAAATAAAGTAAATATTATGAAGGTTACATTATCTGGCTGTTTCGTCCAAATTATTACAACTACACATAATTCCTTGTTTGAAAAAAAAGTACTTCAGCCCTTCAAACCACGAAGTCCTCCTTAAGCGACATTTTGGTTTTTACGCGAACCATTTCCTGAATAGGGAGGCTCCCAGACCGCAGAACCAATAGTTATTACTGACTGTACCTGCCTTGAACTTGTAGGCCGTTACAGTGCCCAGGATTGGTTTAGTCAAAGTGAGAATTATAGCAGAAGAAAAAAAAAAACAGAAGAAGCAAAAGGGGATTTACAAGAGAAGCTTTGTCTGTGGGTAGTAGATACTGTCAGCTTGAGAGAGAGAGAAAAAGAAAGAAATGAGGAAAACATGTTGCGCTTACGCCATTTGTAGCCTCTCTAGAAGAGAACAGCTCATTTTACGAACAGTCTGACACTTTCCTACCTGCTTGGAGTTTCACTGGATTAACTTCTGAAAACAAGACACCAGGCGGAATATTAACATTTAGTCCACTTTTAGGATTTGTTGCACTGCGTAGTGTGAATTTTATCTATTTGCTTTCGTGGTTTGCATGTCATCTGATGGATGGCTTTGACTATATTTATCTACCTATTTTTTAAGTAGTTTCGATCGTCTGTCATAGATACAAACCAGACGGTTGGAAAGAAGTCCTGGAAGTTGTTGTGGTCTTGGTCTGTGTACAGTTTTATGAAGAAAGGCGTTAGCAGTTTGTTTTACACATTTTACTGTGTTTTGACGGAGCGAATCTTGCCATTATGTTGGGGATATATGCTGTGAAGAAGAGGAAGAAGCCTGTCCAGAAGAGGTAAGGAGAGAAAGACTGCAACGTTCATATATATTTTCACAACCAGCCCACCTAGGCTGTCTGAGTCAACCCCACTGAGTTTAACTGTGATCTATCTGTAAGCTTTAAAGTTGTCGCCGACGTTTGTGTTTATTTCGCAAAGTATTTTATCATCCTGTCTATCCATGGCAATCGCGAATACTAGTAATTGAAGTGCCCTGCTGTGTAAGGGTGTGAGTGTGTGTGTGTGTGTGTGTGTGTGTGTGTGTGTGTGTACATATATGTGTGCGCGCGCGCATTTATGTGTTATGAGTACTTAATCACATTCTAGAGCCCTTTGCAGATATATATATATATTAGTGTTGGAGGAGCCTTGTTTTTATGTAAGTGCCTAACAGTGCATACAGTAGACTGGCTTTTAACTCAAGTTTGTAATATGCCAATAGGTTATGTGGACACGCATACACATCCATGTATAATCCACATACAGTAGGTCAGTTTACTCTCCGATCGTGTTTGGATAGTTCGATTGTTGTATTAAAATGGAAAACGTTGCAGACTGCTTAATTTCTAGACAGGTCAATTGGTTTTGGTTCAAAATGTTGATGCGATCTCTCAAAAACTTTGAGAAAATGATGATGGATTGCATCAATTAATAGTGACAAATGCCGTGGTTGTATTTCTTTAATTAAAACATGCATGTTAATTCATGTTCTGTTATTCTGCCATTTGCTTAGTCAGTAGTTACTGATATTTTAAAAACGCGAATGATTCGAGCGACTTTGTGATTATTTTTTGCTTCGTAATCCCTAATTGTAGAAGTAATAATTTGAGATATGTTCGTTATTCAGGTAGTATTTTTTTTCTTGATAGTTGTCCAGTATTTTTCAATAAATGTAAAAGTTACCGTAAACCGAACTTGGTGAATAAAAAGATATAAGCAACAGCGGGTCTTGTTACAACAGAGATACTCTGCGTGATAAGAAACTACAGTACAATCATTCTTATAGTCTTAGTGGGAGACGTTTGTGTGCAGCATCCCCAACCCCAGAAACACACACACACATACACTAATGAATGCACATATTTTCATGGAATGTGGCACGGTGTTAACCCTTTCGTTATCAATGTGTTAGCTATTTTTGCACATCTGGAATTTGGCATCTGTTGGCACCTGATTTGAATTTTCTGCTGTGAATTTGAAAACTGAGATTTCTTGATTGCTGTTGACTGGCATATTTTATTTTGGGAGGAAAATAAGAAACGTGTTTGGCTTAAGTTGATCATTTTTTTCTTAAATCCACTGTACAGGACTGCATACATATGCGCAAGTTGATATGCTTGTGTGAGACTCTGTTCACAGTACGTCTACACTTTTATACATGACTGTATATGTATTTCAGGAAATAAAATGTATTGCTTCTATTTTATTTGTTAAAATCATCCTGTACTGTTATGCTTTCATAAATTATTCTGAACTGCTGAGTCTAATGTTGCTCCTCACTCATACCTTGTGGCACTAGCTATTTGATGCATGGTTCGATGCCTTTTCTCTCAGTATCTTTTTTTTTATGTCTTATGGAGTGGCTTCATAATTGGGCTTTTTGTAGTATGACTCATTTACTAATTCAGCACACAGACTCCAGTTTTCATTCTTAAAAGTTAAACTGTGTTCTCTATTAGTGACTCATTTGTGATATAAGATAAGTGTGTTATGTCAGCTCAGTGACGTGTTGAGCATGCTTTCTTCTGTAGCATGTGGTTGAAAACGGTGCACTGAAAGGTATGCCATTGCTACTTTTCTCTACATACTTCTCAAGTGCCTGCTGTTATGAGGAGCATTCCTCATTTTGAATGTTAAAAAGTCAGTGTTTCAAGCTTTTTTATATTGAAAGGGTACTCTGCTATAAATTCATTGTCGAATATATATATATTTTGCACATTCATGATAAAGAAATCATATTAAGTCATCAAAAGGACTGTCTGTATTTGGGAAGAAACGGCTATTAACCAGGTTGCGTGCTTCCTAGATGAAGTTGCAGCAAGTGGTCCCCATTTTGCCCATTTCTTCCATGCTTTGAAGATAGTGTTCCACATTTCGGAGACAGAGCATTGAGAGCTGGCTTTCTCTTGTTGAGATTCCAGACTGTTTTTTTAACCTTCACGTTAAAATTGCTAAGGAGAACAAAGATAAAGTGTGTCCACACAGTGTTCTGTTGTCATAACCATTTCTGTTTTATGTTGTCCATTTTAATCAGCGGGCATGAAAGGATGTTTTATGCCATCTAACTTAGTTGCTGTGCTGTCTGCATATCTGACCCTGCCCACAGGATGCTCAGAGATTGCATTGGTGGTAGAATGAGGCTGGGGATAGGCTTAACATTTGTTATCTGTATTGAGAATGGCACAGAAAGAGATGTTCATTCTCTGTACTTCTAGTACTCCTTTCACACACTTGGTTAGGGAAGTCTTCTACTGCTGCACACTGATAGCATGATGTGTGCAGTGTCTATTCTAAAGCTATGAAAAAACAATCCGATTTGATCCACTGTCACTCTGCATAAATGCAGTG